>NW_004955475.1:9770059-9886718 GCF_000276665.1 Chinchilla lanigera
CATGCTTGTGTCTGGTGGTCTGAGCAACTGATTTGAAGGTAACAATATGCAATGGAATTGCAATGGTGAACTCCTACCATCTTGTCTAGTGAAACTCTGTATTATCTCTAAGATTTTATTGAAGAATTATTTTCTTATTCTCTTTAATGGTTTCAGCAATCTTTCATTCTTACATCTGATAATATGAGCAATGTAGTTGAGGATAGCAATATGTAGTGTAACAACCACTGTTGATTTGTATTAATTTGTCTTGAGACCCTGTATCACTTTGAATGTTTTTGCTTTGATTTGTTTATGTATGTGATACTGGTATGCTGCTACTGTTCTATTTTTTGCTTGTTTATTTCTCATGTACTACTCTCTTTAAAATAAAAAAAGAAAAACATGTATATATGTGATATACATTAATATGTAAATATTAATATAGAGAGATATTTACACACAATCTACATATAAATAATATAAATTCATAAATCTTCAGAAATAAGATTGCTTAGTTTAAAAAATCTGTACCATAAATTTTAATTAGCACTACCAGGAGGCTATTTAAATTTGTTGATTATTGCAAATTTCAGATGTGTATGTAGACTCATTTTCATACTTTCTTGTTATCAGAAGATGTTATTCAAATTTTTCAGAGGGAAATATGACTTCTAAAAATTTTTGTGCAGTATCTTATCAACTATTCTGAATATTTTAATATATTTATTGTTTTTTTGTATTTTTGTTTTTGTGATTGCCTCTTCAAATATTTTGTACACTTTACATTGGTTTATCTTTCTAATTATTTTGAAGAAACTGTTAATTGGTGGTCCTTTGTCTTTCCTGCACATTGCAAATAGGTTATATTTCTCCAAGTCTATCTTTTATCTTTTGATTTTGTGATAAAAATGTTTTCAAGTTTTGTAAAATTAAATTTTTTTTTAAAAAAAATGAAAAAAAAAACCCACCAAAACACAGACACAAAAGTAGAGAGCTCGCTCTGGGCTGACAGAGTTCCGTTAGATTTAAGCTGTGCTCCCATGGGTGTGACTAGTTGGATGTTTTGTCTCCATCCTGTGACCTGATACAGATACCTTTAATTGGTTGGAGGGGTTGGGGGGGAAGCAGAGCAGGACTGGTCGAGCACTCAGTTCTCCACTGATTTTGGGAGGGGGAGGCTTCTTCAATTCCAGCGCCCTTTCTTCCCTTCAGCTGTTTATGTCGCCTCCCTCCACACCGCTGTGAGTGAATGCCCTACTCCTGTCTGCCTCTGTGCCTTCTCCTGGCTCTGTGTCCATGCCTCTCGCAGAATCTCTGTATACCCTGGGAGTTCAGTGGTGCCTGGAGCTTGGAAGGGGTGGGCGTTTGCATAGAAGTCAGGAGAGTCTAGACGCCAATGGGAAAGCAGAGTTTAGTGCCCAACAGGATGGGTCCCACACGAGCACCAAGCTCTGTGGTGGCTGGGAAGGCACAGAGCTTTGTGGAGTTTGGGGTGAGGGTGGGAACATGCCCACTATGGCACCATTCAATTGTCTCTCCTCCATCCCTAGATCACTCTAGTCACTTCGCTGCATGCCCCTGCCTGACTCAGGTCCCTATCCAGAACCACATCCTTGCTTTGCTCTGTCCCGAGGACTCATGGGTCCCAACTCAATCGCTGCCCTCTAATTTTCTGGCCCCCAATCTTCTTTAGTGCGCTGACCCGAGGGGGTTTTCTTCTGTGCATATTTCTCCTGTGCCCAGAGTCCCAGTGGGGAGGGAGGTGGGACAGGTGGGCACTGGGGGGGTGAGTGCACAGCTGGGCACAGATCACCACCACCCGGGCACGGGTAATGGCCATCTGGGCCCAGACTGCAGCCCCCAACTGTTTCACCAGGCTTTTCCCCTCTTCCCTCGGCTTCTCCCTTCAGAAGTTGGGTGCTTTCCCAAAATAGCCTATTTGCCAGAGCTGAGCTGTGAGCAGTGCCAGGGCTGAGGAAAGACCCTGCTTTTTCCTCTAGACACTCCTGATACTGGATACTGTCTGCTGGGTTCCTCCTTTAAACTGCCTTCCTGTGCCTGGGTGTTTTCTTTTGCTCCTGTTTCCCAGTAACTGCAGATCCCGATAAGTGACCTCCAGGGGGGATTAGAGTTGCAAGTGCTGCTAACTCTAATCCCTATCTTCTCTAATCAATTTAGCAATATTTTCAAGTTTTGGATGGGTTTATCCAGGTGCAATCCCATCACAAGTCAAGGAGTATCTGTCAAAAGCAGGTAGCATTACTCAATGTCTTATTGTTTAGGGATACTTACATACACATGTGATAAAATTACAAATAAAAACGAGGCAATGATAGACAAACATATCAGCGTAGTTACTTACAGTGAAGGAGGACATGGGAAATAAGATCAGGCAGAGGCACACAAGAGCCTTGGAATATAGTAGAAGCATCTGTCTCTTAAACTGGGCAGTAAGACATGTGCTCACATTATAATTCTTTGAACTCTTATACTCATGATACATTTATTTCATAATAGCACAAAGACAAAAAAAGGAATGGAAAAACCTAGCAGATCTTAAAGGACTATATACTGTTTTCAGAAACAAGAAAGTTGGAAAGGAGCTGAAAGGCCATGTTGGTTTTTGCTAGGTCACCCACTGTTCTATGCCTAATCGCTCTGACACTGTCACCCCACATTTGTCTTATGCCCCTCGTATCAACCCTCTTAAAGTGTTTACAAATTAGCGTCCATCGAGGCTACTCTTTTTCCAGTTGTGTTTTATTTAAACAAAACAAGTATTTAAAAAAAAGTTGAAATGGAAGCAGGCCATGCTAGTGGAGCATGGCAGATATCCCTCTCATTCCCACAGGCTGAATAAATCAGACAGGAAGTTTAGTCTTTAGAACAGGTCAAAGATAACCCTGCAGTGAAAAGTAGCCCTCTTCACTCACCCCACAGCAGCTACAATAATTTTGATAAGCGCAGCTATATTTTATAAAACCAAAGTAGGGCTTAGAAAAGTCAATCCACACTAACCAGCTTCTCCCATAAGATTAAATGGAGATGTTTATGATTCTTTACGACTCAGCCAAAAGTGAAAAGAACGGTAAACTAAGCTCCTCTAGAACATCGCCTTGCCAATAGGGTATATGACTGTCCAGGAGATAATGTATGTGACGAATGTCTGTCACCTGTTGCCATGGGCAGCTGTTCCTGAACCTGTGAGTTAGGAGTTCCTTAAAGGTACATGTACATAGGTTCCAAAGATTCTGCACCCTATAAACTTCCCCTTCAGACTGATAAGCTCTTCGTTTCCCACCGTCCAATCACCCTAGGGAACTGAAGCAGCTTCCCAGTTAGCATCTGCTTAGCCTCATTTCTGTGATATGACAGCTTCTTTCTTTGAAAATTGTGGTTCTGTCTCCCGCAGCTACCACACTGCACTGAACGAATCCTCAGTTCCTGCCACCCCCAGCTTGGCTATTTCCACACACACCATAGTGCATGATTTTATCCAATTGGTTAGTATACAAAACAAGCTTAGAAGGAACATTAAAATAGCCAGGAGCGGGCCAGGAAACTTGAGGTTTAAGCTGAAGTTAGCCAGTGACACTACATAACAGGCCAGCCCAGCATACCAAAGCAGGTGGGTAAATGACCAAATCCCTGATTGCTCTAATTACATAGACAGAGAGATCAAGGTCACTTGCCTTTCTGAGCTCCAGGAACCTCTGACCTAGGACTACACTTGGGTGGTTTCCACTGACTTTATCACCTGTTTTGATTCACTCTTGCTTTCACCTCCCCACCTTCCTGACTTCCCGGATCTCAGATCTTCAACTTGTTTCTTGATCTCTAGATCTCCATTGGGTAGGCATGGGCTTAGGAGGATTTCGACGCATGTTTATCCATCTCTGTGACCTACTTTAGCTAGGTGCTGCCCACATCCTATTGTGACAGAACTCACTTGAAAGTTTGTTCCTGCTGTGATGAATCCGTACAGGCCAGGGACTGAAGGTAAGAAACTGACTGAAGAAGAAATTGATTCTCAAAGCTGTAGCCCCAAGAAATAACATCAAGCTGTGATTTAGGGGCGAGACAGTATTTTTTATGTGTAGTGCTTGAGAAAGAAATTCCTACTGGAAAAGTGTAGATCAATAAAGATAGATAGGGGATCAATAGAAAAGAAGGTCACCTATAAAACAATGAGAAAACTATGTCATCAACTAAGAATTATGGTTAATAATCCTATGAGGTCCTATTAATAAAAACAATAACGATTGCGAAAGGAAAGGGTCAGTGTACTTACCAACAACCAGGTCGCCATATCCTCAGGTTTCCTAATGTCTTTTGGCAATTACTCATTTTCTTTGATACAATTCAGAGTGGCCCAATCCACCTACATACCAAGAAAGTCTCCAGATGCCCTAGATACTCTAGCCTAGGAAATTGCGAAACACTTCTACCGTTAGCTCGGATGAGACTAAATTCATTTTCTTTTTTCTCAAAAGAAAAAGAAAGCAATCCAAAAGCATAGAAACTGACATGCTGATAAAACACAGTTGTCTCACATTAGTTTATCCTGGGTACAGACTGACATCAGCGATCCATTACTTACAAGTCCCGTGTTTCCAGATTTCACCTGAGGACTGGCCTTGGCTTGCATTTGAACATCTCAGTTTGAACAGAGGTGATTCTAAACTGCAGCACTCCTAGGTCTAGTAGGACAAGGGCATCACAAAACCTGCTTTCTGAGCTGTTTGGAGGCTCTTCTCAGACCCAGTCATCCCCTTGGAAAGAGAGGCTGACTGCCAACCCAGCTAGTTTGTCCCTGGACACTACTCAGGTGAATTGAGGCGTGAGAATGTCTCTCACTTTCTGCACCACTGAGTACTAAAAGTGGCTGGTGGAAAGGACACCAAACAGTGCTGCTGAAAGGGCTGCAGGTAAAAGAGGTTTCTAATCAGTGACTTTTCACCTACAACTGAAAAACCTAGACATTTCTCCAGAATGTGGAAGAATTGGGTCTAAAAATTAGTGCTTCTTCCGTAATAGAAGATTGGTTAAATGGATTATGGAATACACATACAACGCAATGTTACATATGATGCCATAAAAGAAAATTGACGTGAAAAATGTCCACAGGGCCAGGGATATAGCTCAGTGGCACACGTGCCTGCCTGGCAAGTGCAAGGTCCTGAGTTCGATTCCTGGTACCAAAAAAAAAGACCAGAAGAAAATCCTATTTAAGGCTGGGGATATAGCTCAGTGGCACAAATGCTTGCCTTGCAAGCTTGGGGTCCCGAGTTCGATTCCTGGTACCAAAAAAAAAAAGGAAAAGAAAAAGAAAAATGTCCACAGTATACCATTAGATGAAAAGACAGGTTATAAAATGGGATATAGAATATGATCTCATTTTAGTCATATAAAATAACTAACACTTATTTAACTGTTAATATGAGCATATATATATATATAAGCAAAGCATTTAGCAAAGTGCTTTACATAAATTATTTTATGCAAATGATAATCCTGTACCGTGAATAGATACTTATCATCTTACAGACGAGGAAACCAACGCTAAGAGGGTAAGTCATTTGCCACAGTTCACTTAAGTGACAGAACTGAGATACACACCCAGATATGTTGGACCCCAGAACTCAAACTCTTAACAGTGGCACCATTATCAATTCCTACATTTGTATAGAAAAAAGGCAAAAGAAAAAAAGAGGGCCAGCAAGATGTGATTGGTTCTTGTTATTGTTCTTTCCATGAAGTGAGACTGTGAGTGACGTTTGCTCCCTTTATACTTTCCCTAATACTCTAAAAATTGTGTGATTTACATGGATTATTTTCATAATCAGGAAAAACAAAATCCATTTCCATTCTGAAAGAAGCCAACAAGCTATTGTCTGCAACATGTTCACAGCAAACTACTGGGAAATAACTTAATTATTACAGACTCTTGAATTCCCTACCAAACCCAGTTGTGCAGAATGAATAAATAATACGCTTGTACATATGTCTTTTCAGACATATACAGATATTATCATTATGTATACACATAGTGGTTTCAGTTTGTCATATATTTCTCAAATGAGATTAAAAATACAGCTATTATCATGTAGAGATCCATCCCATTTTAAACATTAAAATACTAAAGCAAAGATTGGGATCTGGTACCTTGAGCATCTACTGTACAATTTACTTTTTTTTGTTTCAGGGAAACAGGAGGAAACAGGGGGAAACACACAATTCGTACATGATTAAAAATTAACCCAAGAGGCTTGTTTCCTGGAAAAGGTAGTTTATCAGAATGAGAGAGTGTGGAGATGGAGTTGACCTAAGATATCCCCTTCTGGAAAGACAGAGTGTTAATTTCCCGGGATTGCCCAGGACAAGCCTCCGCCCTCACCCACAGGGTGACGGCAACACATCAGCAGGGCGGTGGGGCTGCAACACCTGAACACTAACATCTGCTCAAAGGCCAGGCTGCTTCCAGTCAGCAGGAAGACGTTGGTTAGGCGGGCACTCAGGAGAGTAAGGCAGGCAAAGTGTATGAACATTCTGTTTTGCCATACTGCCTTGAAGTACTCCCTTTCTTTCTCCTTCTTCCTTCTTGTCTTTTATAAAGTGTCCTTTGTCCTCTCCTACTGTATAGCTTATTGGCTCCCACTGAAGTCCCCAGGACATACTCGCCATAGGACTCTAGTCCTCTCGTTGCATGTTAGAAACCATTGGATCACAGACCTGAGACATCAGACCCTTGCTGAGCGCCCAGCACTGAGCACCCACGACTTTGCAGGCATGAAGGACACTTACCCTAACAAATAAGATATGGTCTCAGTCCCTTTAGATGCATATGATTTTCAGGTGGAAAAAGCAGAAAGCAGCACACACACACACACACACACAACCTGGTTTGCTTTAATAAGCATGAAGTTTTTTTAAAAAGGTAAGAGACAGATCTGAGAGATGAGCGAGGGCTTTGTTGCTTTGCCTCCCCGTCCTACTTCAGCCTGTACTTAGGATTCACCTAGGAACCAGGCTCCATACCCTGTCTCTGCTAGTGGAAGCTGGCATTGAAGCTCAGAATATTGGTCAAAGAAAAACAGTCTTTAATAATTCAAGGCATGTCAGAGGGAAGGGAAGAGAGATTGTACTATATTAAAAGCAAATTAGGGGGCTGGGGATTTAGCTCAGCGGCAAAGCGCCTGCCTGGCAAGCGCAAGGTCGTGAGTTCGGTTCCCGGTACCGAAGAAAAAAAAACCGAAAAAAAAAAAAAAGCAAATTAGGGTCTGCCAAAGAGATCATATCTGAATCCAATCCAAACTGAATCCAGCTGCCAATCTGCAGGAAATATGGAAGAACGTGCTGACATGTACTGTGATTAGCAATAAGCAAAATCCAGACTGTGGAAAATTCCACAGACCAAACGGTAGGATTGTTCAATAGCTAAATCTTAAGGAAAGGAAAAGAGGAACCTGTACATTAGAACAGACTTGAATGCTTCAAAAATTCCAAGGTCAAGAAAGGTAAGGAAAGGCCAAGAAACTGTCACAGATCAGAGGAGACTAAAGAAGACCTGCTGATTAAATGCAACACGGAATCTTGGTGGGATTCTGGAACAGAAAATGGACATAACAGCCAGGCGTGGTGGTGCACACCTGTAATCCCAGCACTCGGGAGGCTGAGGCAGGAGGATCATTATGAGTTTGAGACCAGCCTGGCCTACAAAGTGAGCTCAAAACCAGCCTGAACTGCGTCTCAAGACCCTGTCTCAAAAAGACCAAAAAATAAATAAGTAAATAAATAAATATATTTTTTTAAAAAAGAAAGAAAATGGACATAAGTGGAAAAACTGATGTAACCCAAATAAAATCTGAAATTTAGGTAACAGAAAATCACTAGTATTGGTTTCTTAGTTGTAATAAATATACCAGGGTTACATAAGATGTTAACATAAGTGGGAAACTGGGTGAAGGGAATAGGGAACTATCTGTACTATCTTTGCAATTCATAAATCTAAAATTATTCCAAGATAAATAGTTTTAAAAAAGGAAGAAAGCAACTAAAAGGCATATCAAATTTTTAAATGGATAATAAGGGAAATTACAGTTTGGTTAAAAAATAGAAGTTGGGTATAGTAGCACATGCCTGCAATCCCACCACTCTGGGAGGCTGAGGCAGGCGGATCACAAATTTGAGCCCAGACTTAGAAACTTAGTGAAATCCTGTCTCAAGATAGGAAAAATTTTGTAAAAGTCTAGATACATAGCTGAGTGCAAAGGCCCTGGGTTCAAGCCCCAGTATACAAAAGAATAACGAAGAGAGAGGGGGAGAGAGAGAGAGAGAGACAGAGAGAGAGGGAGAGAGAGAGAGAGAGAAAGAAAGAAAGAAAGAAAGAAAGAAAGAAAGAAAGAAAGAAAGAAAGAAAGAAAGAAAGAAAAAAAAAAGAAAGAAAGGAAGGAAGAAAGGAAGAAAGGAAAGAAGAAAGAGAAAGAGGAGGGTGGAAGGGGAAAGGAGAGGGGAGGGGAAGGAAGGGAAGGGAAGGGACAAAAAGATAAATCTAAATATTAGGATAATGGTTACTTTGGAAGGAAGAAAAGGGTTGTGACTGGAATGGGGCAGATGGAGAAGGTTCTAGGGTAGGTAGAAAAGTTCTTCTTCAGCTAGTAGTAGTCAGTTGTCTTATAAGTAGTCAGTAAGTCAGTAAGTCATCTTATACATACATGCCCCAAGTGTTTCTTTGTATATGGATTCTATTTTACAATGAGAGAGAGGAGGGAGGGAGAGGGAGAGAGAGACTTAAGAAACATAACAATGAGTGGAGAAATTTTTATGCCCATATTTTGTACTCTGGGCAACTACTTTAAAGATAACAACATGCAATATATTAACTATTGTTATTCTCCTATTATATTTTATGAAATTTTGTTTTTGCCGTTTTTCCACAAAATAAAATTTCAAAAAAGAAGCATTCCATCTGGCTGGACGTGGTGGTACTGTAATTGCAGCACTCTGGGGAGCTGAGAGCAGGGAAATCACAAGTTCCAGCCCAGCCTGGGCAACATAACAATTTAGCAAGACTCTGTCTCCAAATAAAATAGAAAATGAGCTGGAGATTTAGCTCAGTATGAAGACTGTAATTTCAGTCCCCTGGAAGGGGGATCCAAATATAATCAACTGACCTAGTTGGAATGAATTGAGTATTAGATATCGATAGGGAATTGTTAAATTTGTTAGGAATGATAACAGTGAAGTTATTATGGAAGGAAACACAGTATCTGTATTTCTGTAGATGCGTAGTGAAGAATTTAGGGATAAGACACATTTTAGAATTGCTATGAAGTACTCAAAAAAAGTGAGGAGATGGATGAAACAAGTATGGAAAAATGGTTTTTTTGGTTTTTTGGGTTTTTTTTTTTGTTGGGTTTTTGTCATCTTTTTGAGACAGGGTCTTGCCATGCAGTTCACTTGGTAGCCCAGGCTGGTCCCGAACTCCCAATGATCCTCCTGCCTCAGCCTCCCAAGTGCTAGGATTACAGATGTGCACCACAACAAGCAGCTGGAAAAATGTTAATAGCTTTTTTGTCTGGTTGGTTTTGATTTTTTTCTCCAGTGCTAAGGACTGAACAATAGTTGTTGAAGATGAACACAAAAATCTCATTCTTGAGGTTTGCATATGTTTGGAAATTTTTCTACTAACTATTACAGGAGTGGAGTAGCCCCAAACCAGGCTGCTTCAGAGCTACAGAGATCTAATGCTACATCATAGACTCATAACCCCACAGAACTCCCTGCCCACCAGCCATCTTCCTAAGCTCCCAATTGCTGAGTGGCCTGTGAGCAAGTTGTCCCTCTCATTCTCTATGTCGCTTGGACTGGATGATAGTCACTTTCCCCTTTCTCCATCCTGATGTCCTAATTGTCTCATGAAAGAAAGGCAAAGGGCAGATGGGCTGGGCCGGACCTGACGGCACAGTCCTCGCTGCTCTATAACCCGGCCCTGCAGTGGGTGGACTTGGGGGTGGGGCAATGAAGGGAATGGGCAGGCGCCAGCTCCTCACAGTCATATGCGTCCACTACCAAGTGAGCCTCCAGAAGCTGGTGGCGCCTTTCACTGGAACACTGCTCTGAGGTCTTTGCCTCCTTCGGGCTCCAGGGCACCATGCCTTATTCTAAGCAGCCTAATAACTGCCAGATTCTGAGCCTTTTGCAGTGGCCCTTGAGCTACCTTGCTATATGTGAGTACCAACCCAGGAGCACATAGTGAGAAGCCAAAGCAGAGGCCAGGGCCGGATGTGGGGTGACGTTAATGATCATGGGAAGTCTCATCTCTGGCATTTTGATGATGAGATGTGCTCAAGTATAAAGAAAAGGAGTTTCAAGTATGACGGGTGCCCTGCAGAAGAAAGAGGTAGAGCCCGGGGCAGAGCAAGGGCAGCAGTGTAGCAGAACAGGGTCCTGGAAGAGATGAGTAGATCCTCGCTATCTAGCCAGGGAGTGCTCACTTGTGGGGCAGAGGATTCGTTAGCGTTATAAACTTAGAGAAATCTGGCCTGGGTTTGCAGAGCAGAGTTCCGGCTCTGGAAGGAAAGCGGTAACACGGGGGAAGAAAGAGAGGCAGTGGAAGGAGCCGTGAACGGACAAGGGGACAAGAACAGTGGATGGGAAATGGCAGAGGGATGAAGAAGTCGGGTGGGCAGGGTGTAGGGAGAAATGGGCAGTATCAGGGCAAAGGAGGGTGGACTAGGAACTTAACGAGGCTTCTGGGATGATGGATAGGGAGTGAACCAGGAGACAAGAAAAAGATGGCAGCCAAATAGGGGAGGGGGAAGGAGGTAGCGTGAAGAGAGCAGGCGCAGTAGGCTGGTGGCCGGCAGAGGGCGGGGAGACAGGGGGGACAGGTAGGAGGAGAAGTGGGGCTTGCATACGGTAGCTGAGAGAAGAAAGTTTGGAAGGCTAAGTAGGCATATAAGGTGGACGGGCAGGACCCGGATTGTGCTGAAGGCCAGGGCAGTTTGGAGAGCTAGCTGGTAGTGAGACTGGACACGGCCGCGCTCTGCTGGAAGTACAGATTTGGTCTGACCTCATCTTTCATCAGTTTGGATCTTGCAGCCGTTGTTTATTTCTCTGCTGTTTACACCCTTGTGGCTGCTACCAGCACTTTACTTCGTCTGGTTGCTCTTGGACTGGAAGACTCCAGAGCAAGGTAAGGCTCGTGGGCCTAGAAAGAGACCACTCCACCTTAACCCGCACCCCTGCGCGTGAGTCCCGCTGGCCGGGCCACAGGGCTCCCCTCCGCATTCTCCGAGCCATGGGAGCTGGTCCGGCTGCGACCATCCTGGGCCTCCCTCCTCCCTCACCTCACTAACAGTTATGGTCCCTCTGAACTGATACGGAAGCTCTAGGTGAATGAGAGGGGTGGCGCGGCACCTGCTGACTCACCTTCCTCTGGCGCTTTTGTCTCAGGTGGCAGGCGTTCAGCCTGGGTAAGGAACTGGTATATCTGGACTCACATCAGGGACTATTTTCCCATAAAGGTAAGAGTCTCTTTCCTAATATGCCCCTCCTAGAGCCTAAAATGGTAGGCATTTATACCAAATGATTAGGATTGTCCATAAGGAAGATGAACATCTCAGAGACAGTCTCAGTCCAGGCTAGAGACCTTCAGGATCCTCTGAACTCTGCTAAGATACTTGGACACACTTGGCATGAGCTGTCAGACTCCACAGGCAGAGGGCAAGCAGAGTTCAGTGCAGTTTAACAACATGAATGGAAAGCCTCCTCTGCCTTACTTGTTTTGGCTACACAGAAGTGAAGAGGATGTGATTCTCTTCCGCCAAGGACTTCACCTCTAATGGGGAGGGTGGGCAGACAAGTATATAATGACGATTTGGTGCAAGGGCAGAAGTAGTTCAGGTGGTGGATATTAAGGCTATGGTGCTAGCTAAGCAGAGTTTTCAAGGTTCAATAAAAGTTAGCCACCAGTTTGTGGGCATTGGAAAGGAATTTGGAGAAGACAATACCAGGATGAGGTTGTAGAAATATACCACTCTGCTGACCTCTGGGCACTGCGGAGTAGACAAAAAACACTGCCCTGTTTTTCAGAGCAGAATTTCCTGGCCTTTGTCACATAGCAGCACTCAAAAAAAAAAAAAAAAAAGGTCACATGCATAAGACACACCGACACACATGACCAAGACTACCTGAAGCCACAGGCAAGCTGTAACTCGCTCAGGTCCTGCCTTGTTACCCCAGGGCTGAGGAAACTACCTCTTGGCCTCCTGAAACCTGGGCCTACTCCATTTTATTGGAAATTTCTATTTCAGAAAGCACTCCAACCCCGGAGGGATGTTCGCGTAGCTCATTTTGTCCCCTCTGGCCTTTCTCTCCGTGGCTGTAGCTCGTGAAGACCGAAGACCTGTCACCTGAGCGCAACTATATCATGGGGGTTCACCCCCACGGCCTCCTGACCTTTGGCGCCTTCTGCAACTTCTGCACTGAGGCTACAGGCTTCTCAAAGACCTTCCCAGGCATCACTCCTCACTTGGCCACCCTGTCTTGGTTCTTCAAGATCCCTTTTATTAGGGACTACCTCATGGCCAAAGGTGCGTCTGACCATACCGGGCCATCTGGCCCATTTCTCTCCTTGAAAAGTAGCTTTTTAAGTCCCCCATTATCACAGTATAGTGGTTCAAAGTATGTGCACTGGAGCAAACTGCTCCGGCTCTGCCACTTGCTGTGTGATTGATCTTAGGCCAATTAGCTAACCTGTACGGGCCTCAATTTCCTCATTTATAAAGTGATGCTGATGGTAATAGCCTGACCTCAGATGTGGCATGAGATGATATAAGTAAAGCATTCGACATTAACACCTGGCACAGACCGTGGGCTCAGTAAACAGTAGCTGTTGTTTCTAATGGAGAAAGAAAGTAGAACTGTAGTTGAAATTCAGAAAGTCGACCTGGTTATCCCACTGAAAACCTCCCTGCTGTAGTTTCCACTTAGTGCCTTCTGCAAAGTGTAGGTGATTGCCTCAAGTTGGAATGTGTGCTGTTTGCCCACGGCCTTCTTTTCTCATTCTTTAGCCCCAGCTAGCGGAACCTCTTTTCCTAGCACCCGTGGATGCAAAGAAGCCAGTGTGTTCCCGTCCTGCTATTTTCTCTTCTCCCGATCAGTTTGTTCCTCCCTTCTCCTTGATTCTCTCCAGGCGTGTGCTCTGTGAGCCAGCCAGCCATCAACTACCTGCTGAGCCATGGCACTGGCAACCTCGTGGGCATTGTAGTGGGAGGAGTGGGAGAGGCGCTGCAGAGTGTGCCCAATACCACCACCCTCATCCTCCGGAAGCGCAAGGGGTTTGTGCGCACCGCCCTCCAGCATGGGTAGGTAGCCCCGGGATGACGAGGAGGGGACCTTCTCAGAGCAGTGGGAGTCCTATTATATATAGGAATATGGAATATGCGGCCTGATTTAAAAGCCTGGCTCCATGGGCTGGGAGTGGAGCTCAGTATAAAGTGATGGCGAGGCATGCACATAGCCGAGTTCAATCTCTAGCACCATACACAATACACACAGAACAATAACAAAGAAAATAAATGAAATCCTGGCTCTGAGATGTACCATGCACTCTGGAACAGGTTACTTGAACATTCTGAGCCTTGATGTTTTCATCTTTGTAATGTCGCTACTGATCATTGTACCTATTCCAGGGAGTGACTGTGGGCTTTGAATAAATTTATCCATATAAAATACCCACCATGTGCCTGGCGCACTGTAAATAATCAATAAACCTTAGCCACTCTGACTTAGGGGTAAAGAGGAACCTGAGGCTAGAGCTATAGGGTGCCCTCTCAGGCCAGCATTCTAGCCCATGGGATGCAGGGACAATCATCTTGTTGCACACCACAGCGGAGGGGAGTCTTGTCGTCTAAGGACCTTGCCTGAGGGGCCTGCCCGTGAGTCTGGGGTATAAGGTAAGCAAGAGAGCTTTGACCTGGGAGGGAGGGGCTCTGTGCTCTGGTCCAGGTCCTCCCTGAATGCCTGAGTGGCCTTCTCCCTTCTGCTCCTGGGCTCCAGACCCCCCACTGTGTCCTCCACTGTGTTTGTTGTAAGGATCTAGTCAGGTAAGACAGTTGAAGTGCTGAGAGGTGGCTGTTAGCAACTGATAAGATCTGCATGAAGGAAACGTTGTTCTCTTTGCTCTTCCTCACTTAAGGAAACTAACTACCCTGATTCTCTACCGAGGGCACTATTCGGGGTAGGATCTCATGGTCTCTGGGTGGTAACTTTGCTCTGCTCTAATCCCATCACCCACGAACAGCCCCCTTGAGGGAGAGTCCTATTATATATGTAATCCTTACAAAGTTACCCTCATCGTCTCCGTGTTAACCATCAGAAACAGTCAGGTGTTTCCGTCCTTGACACGTCCCGGAAGTTTTTCATGCTGTGGGCCACTGGCGAGCTCTCTGGCAGAGTCCAACTCCTCTTCCCTCTCTGTACGCCCATTTCCACCCTTGTAATGGTGGCCCAGAGATGACACGCTCACTACCTTGGAAAATTTCAGGACAAGAGTCTCGAGATAGGGGAGTTCTGTTTAGGGCAAGAAGAAATACTGTAGGTCATTGGGATATCATCATAATCCGTAGATATGGGCCTGGCCATGAACAAGTGTTCTTCCAGAATAATTCCCATTCTAGCCTGTGCTGGAAAAATAAATTGGAGTGTTCCTACAGGGCTCATTTGGTCCCCACATTCACTTTCGGAGAAACCGAGGTGTTTGACCAGGTGCTATTCCACGAAAGCAGCAGGATGTACAAGTTCCAGGCCTTCTTCCGCCGAATCTTCGGTTTCTACTTCTGTGTCTTCTATGGACAAGGCTTTCACCAAGGCTCCCCTGGCATCTTGCCGTACAGCCGGCCTATTGTCACTGTGGGTAAGTGTTGCTCTCAACCCCTGAGGCCACCTCAGCTCTTTCTTCGCCTCCGTCTCAGCACTCTTTGCCCTGTCCCCGCGAAAGAAGAAGGCAGCGGACTTGGAGAAGCTGAGAGCCAGCCAGGCCTGCCAGAGGGTTGGGCAGAGGAAGAAGAGGAAGCTGAAAGAAGCAGAGATTGTAGCACTTTCACCCTTTTCTTTTCCCCTCTCTCTTGGCAGTCGGGGAGCCTCTGCTACTGCCCCAAATTGAAAAGCCAAGCCAGGAGATGGTGGACAAATACCACGCACTCTATATGGACGCCCTCAGCAAACTCTTTGAAAAGCATAAGACCCAATATGGCTGCTCAGACAGCCAGAAGCTGCTTTTCTTGTGACTGAAGAGACTGCATGTATGCCTGAGAGCACTGGAGCTCCTGCCTTGGTGAGGAGACTCACTTGCTGCTAACCCAAGAAAAGCCTGGAAAAGGAAGGGAGACTAGGGAGGCTGTGTGTGGTAGGAGGACATTAGGAGTTCCTTCCTGGCCACGGTGAAGCCTTCCAAGGAGTTGTCCCGGGGAGTGTCAGAGGGGGGCATTCCAGGACATCTCTCACCCCGTTCCCCGCTGGCTTTCCTCTTTGAGACTGACTCCCAGGATCCTGAAGGACTTAAATGACAGCCAAGCAGCCCCCATTCAACTTTTCAAAAATGTTAATACAAGTTTAAATTGATATATAATTTGTATATCACCCATCTAACTCATTCAAAGTGCAAAATTCAGTAGTGTTTAGTATATTCACAGGGCGGGGCAACTACCGCCACTATTTAGTTTTAGAATGTGTTTCAGCAGCCACAGCGAACCTCGTACACATTAGCAGTCACTGCTTGCTCCTCCAGGCTCTGGGAACCACTAATCTACTTTATGTCTCTATGGATTTACCTACTCTTGACATTTCATATAAATACATTAAGTAGTCTTTCATGATTGGCTTCTTTCTCTTAGCATGTTTTCAAGGTCCACCCATATTGTAGCATGTATCAGTGCTTCATCCCTTTTATGGCTGAATAATACTCCATTGTACATATATACCTCATTTTGTTTAACCATTCGCCAGTTGATGGGCATCAGGGTTGTTCCTACTTTTTAGCTGTCATGAATAGCGTACACAGTTTTGTGTTATGATCTGTTAGCCTCAGCTATAAAGGCTTACTTATGAGTGAACCACTGCCCACCATGCCTTTTGGATAGATAAAAGGTACCTAACTCAAGGTCACGTTTCAGTTGGTACAGGTACTTCACATAGGTCAAATTGTCCTTATAACGGTTCCTCGACCTCCTAATTTGAAAGTATTTACAACCACCCACTTGATCTCTGTGCTTTTAATCTTCTCTAAATTCCGTCTAAAGACTTTTCTAGAAGCCATATTCTGAGAATTTTTAAAAAGAGTAAATAAAAACATATATGTCCTTTCCATCACAAGGCAACCAACAAGAGATGCATTTACACAGCAAATGACCAGAAGTTCATAGACCATTCAAACTATTAGGTGATTTTTCTTTTTGGGTTTTTTTTTTTTCAAGACAGGGTCTACTATGTAGTGCAGGCCAGCTTTAAACTCACTTTGTAGCCCAGGCTGGCCTCAAACTCACGGTGATCCTCCTGCCTCAGCCTCCCACATGGTGGGATTACAAGCGTGCTCCTATTTTCCTTTAACTTTTAAATATTGGGCTTTGGTGGGGTCTCACCCTCTTCATTCACTTTATGCTTTCTCAAGTCTAAAATGTTTCCTTGGTGATTAATAGACTACTATATCCAGTTTATCAACCTCCAACAAACACCTCAGCTCCAACATGTCCAATACCAAGCAAACTCTTTCCCTCCTCCCTCCTCCCAAGTCCTATCAATTTATTAATATTAATCCAACCTGTCTCCCCTCTCCTTCCCCACTGTCACAACCTCACCAAAATTCCTAGCCTATTGTTCTGCCCTCTAGTAATGTTATTCTGATCACCCATCTGTAAGACTACTTCTAGAGCAAACTTAAATCTCACTAGTTACTCCCCTGCTTAAAATTGTTTGCTGCTCCTACTAGAATATCCTAAAATTTGATCTATGCGATACTAATGTTCCTTAGATGTTAGTGAATATTGCACAGGGAAAGAATGGTAAAATAAGTGTAGGAGATGTGGGGTTAAACAAAGATAGACAAATGTATTTGTTGAAGGATTTTTCATAGTCTTTTATGATTTCTTCAAGTCTTCACTGCATTAGCAGACACTGTGATACTGGGGATTGAACCCAAGGCCTTCACATTGAGCTACATCCCCAAACACCTCTTTTTTTAAAAAAACATTTTGTATTTTGAGGACCGGGGATATATCTCAGTGGCATAGTGCCTGCCTGGCAAGCGCAAGGTCCTCAGTTTGATTCTAGGTACTAAAAAAAACAAAACAAAACAAAATTTGTGTTTTGAGACAGGATCTCACGAAATTGGTAAGTTGCCCAGGCTGGGCTTGAACCCGCAATCTTTATGCCTCAGCATCCCAGAGTGCTGAGATTACAGACATGTGTTAAAACACCTGGCTGCATTTCTCAAAATTATCTGAAAATAGAACCCTTGTTTAAAATAACACCTATTAACACTTCACGGCGTACTTAGAGTTCCTCTAGCTGCAATCTTAGAAATGCTGGCCTGCGGGATAAAAGTCACCCTCCTCACAGCAAAGAGGGAAATCTCAGGAAGATGCTTGGCTTGGCTTGGGAGCTGTCAGAGCGGGAGACGCCTTTGTAAGAGAAGCCAGATTCATAGACTAAATGAAACTTTCATAGGGAGTGATCGGAAGGTAATGGAATAAAAGGAGAATTGGACTTGAATTATTCTTTCTTTGGGTTGTTTCTTCCAAGAAGAGGCAATGAGAGCAGAGTTTCCAGCACAGAGCGCACAGAGGAAAAAACATCTGTGCTTCACGGTCGCAGCTCCCCGGAACAGCGAAAGAACAGATGGACAGCAGTTTAAGACTTTGCTTTCTTATTAGCATCATCCGGGCACCCTCCTCAAAATTCCCTCTTCCCGTGTCTTTTCTCCTCATTCTCCCCCTCCCCCCACCATGCAATCTCCCTGTCTCCCTTCCCCTTCCTCCACTTCTCTCTGAATGGTTTTGAGATACCCTGATGCTTTAAGGATTTCCTCCATACTTGGATGCCATACTAACTTCACACATGATAATCAGTGAGGGAACCAATCAGTAGGACTTAATCATGGAATGTAAGCGCGAAGGAACTTTTCCAGTGTGTGGCCAGGATGGTGACCACTAGTGGACCAAATGGCCAGGGGTCTATCCGAAGTAATGATGGAGGCAGAAAGTGAGCAGAGCCAGGCATGGTGGCGCAGACCTGCAGTCCAAGCACTCAGGAGTTCGAGGTCAGCCTAGGATACACAGTGATTTCAAAGACAACCTGAACTACATAGTGAGACCCTATCTCAAAAAAACAAACAAAAAAAGTTAGCAGAACGCTTAAGTGATATCCAGAGGGTTCCCCCATAGAGGGGAGAGCTGTACTTGGTCATAGGTTTTTAGAGACAGGCTATGAAGGTGTTCAACACCTTCTCATACATGTATCAGTTGATCAGTCCATTGTGAACATCATCAAAGGTTCCTTATATTCTGACTCCTATTAATCTTTTCAGCATTACCTTCAATCAGTCCCCATCATATACTTTAGTACTACATTGGATAACATCATATTTTCTGAACATGTTCGCATCACATTGTTTCTACATGGTAAAGACTATTTGTCTTTTAAGCCCACATCAAATATCACCTTCTCAGTGATGCCTTCAGCAGGTAGAATGAGTGACCCTTTCCTTCATTCTTTCATACCCTCTTGTTGTCTCCACTATGGGTCTCACCATATTATACTACAGTATAATTATTTGCTTCCAGGCAACTGTCCTACTAGGTTGAGAGTTTCTTGAGAACAGAAGCTACCTCATATTTGTTGCAGCATTTCTAGTGTCTACAACAGGACCTAGCATATGACAGCCACTATATAGGTATATATATTTCCAGACAGCAAAGAAGTTTCATAGGATCTTTCATAGATGAAAAGCACTAGCAAGGTAGAAAAATCAGAATGTATGGGTCAAAATTATGCTAAACAGTGAAACTCCAATGAATTAAATTGGGTGGCAAAAACTGCATAAAAGAAAAGCTGATTGAAGTTTGGGGGAAATTTTAAATTTCTCATAAATACTTGAAAAGTGAAGATTTAAAACAGCTTCAATAATCTGCAAGCCAGCATCAGTACCCTGAGCTCCACGAGCTGAGGAACTCTGTGTGACCCCCCACTCTACCCCTACCCCTTAGCCCATTTGCTGACTACTTGTAGGTACTCAAGAAATAACTGTTGAACAAATGAATCCAAATGGTTTCTGATATGTGGGCAATTTCCAATTTTGCTAAAGCAAGTCATTCAGCAATGAATAAACTGAACTGTATCAAAATTGAAACTTGATTTTGTCACTCTTTATATATGCTAAAGCCCATTAGCCATGAAGGATGTATAAAGGAGAAATTTGAAATTTTCAGATACACCTTTACTGCACTTTATGGAGAGATGGCAATCAGAGGGCTTCAGGATGCACACCTGGAGTTACAGTCTCACACATCAAAGACCTGTTTTATCATTTCATTGGTGACCTCCACACTCTGCTATCAGAATATGACAAATCTAGTAGACAAAAAGTTGATTTTAAAAAGTGTGGCATTGGCCAAGGCAGTATTTGCCTGTGGTCCCAGCCACTTGGTAAGCTGGGGCAAAAGAGTTCCTTGCGCTCAGGAGTTTGACACCAGCATGGACAACATAGCAAAGCTGTGTGTCACACAAAGCAAGACAAAACACTAGGACAGAGGACAGCTGGGGGCATGGCTTAGTGATGGGACACTTGCCTGGCATGCACAAATCTCTGTGTCCCATCCCCGGCCCAGCCCTCACAAAATTATGGAGATCAGTAGTACAATAAATAAGTAGGCTACCACTGAATGGTAAAAAGCTTAGTGAACAGGACATGGAATTACAGTTTCTTTATAAATGTACACAAATCATTCACAACTACTATTTACGTATTTGAACATTTAAAAACACTCAGCAAATAAAAAGGCATAAATCCTATGTACTGTAGTCATGGGACACACTTCAGTAAACTGAGAAATAAATAATAAATATAGACTTAGTGTCTACAGCTAAGTGAGAATTAAAAATACTCTCCTGACACTTGACTCCAAAATTTAGAGAATATGGAATATGTCGGGAGAAATGCAGAAAATATAAGTATCCATGTAAAATGTCTGGAAAAACAAAAAGACCCTGGAGTGTCTCAAAAAGTCAGAAAGCAGGGGCTGGGGATTTAGCTCAGCGGCACAGCGCCTGCCTGGCAAGCGCAAGGTCGTGAGTTCGATTCCCGGTACTGGAAAAAAAGAAAAAAGAAAAAAGAAAGCAAAGAGGTGCTCAAACAATGTAAGGACAGGCCCGGTGTGGTGGAACAAGCCTGTAATCCCAGCACTCAGGAGACTGGGGCAGGAGGATCACCATGAGTTTGAGGCCAGCCTGGGCTACACAGTGAGTTCAAGACCAGCCTAGACTGCAGAGTAAAAATAAAACAATGAAAAGAAAGGACAGAAGTATGTCAAGTGGACAGAAGAGAATCTGAAAAGACTCCCAATGACCTAACCCAGAACCATGTGAGCAACAAGACAAATAGCATAATATTGTATTATAATCCAAATATATTGTTAATGTAGCTAATGATATATACTTTGAGTTATAATAATATAGTTACACTGTAATAATGAGCTTATAATATAAATAATATTTTATAAATACTAATCAGTACTACTACATTATATATAGCACATGAACCAATATTGATATAAACAGAGCATTGAGTATTTGAACAAATGGTAGGAAAGAGACAAATCTTTACAAAAGAAGTACTGTATAAATAATATATATGGACACCTCCCCCTCCAAGAGATGATACTTCATCCCCTGCCCCCCTCCAAGGACAGGCTAGACTTGGCAACTCAATTTCAAACAAAAAAATGTCAGAAGGGAAAAACAGTGACTTTGTATTCCTAAAATATCTCAAATTGAGGGATATTTTACAAAATACTTGGCCAGTACTCCTCAAAATCATCAAAGTCGTGAGAACGAGGACAGAGTGTGAAGCTGCCATGGAGTGCAGGCAGACCAAGGAAATGTGATGGCTAAATACACCGGATATCCAGAAGTGCATGAGGGGGCAGAGAAAAAACATTAGTAAGAAAACCGGTGCAGCCCTAATAAAATCTGGAGCTTAATTAATAGTAAATTAATGCCAATTTCTCAGCTTTGACAAATGTATTGTGGTCCTACAAGGTGTTACTATTAGAAGACATTGAGGAAAGGGTGTAAAGGACCTCTGTCATCATCTTTGCAACTTGCCTGCGGATAGAAAATGATTGCAAAATGCACAATTTATTTAAAAATGTATGAGTTGCTGTCAAATCAGTACAAAGAGGAGAACTTACCACTTTGAAATTTTTTATTAGTAAGAAGAGAAGAGGGGGATAAAGGGGTATTTCAGTGGTAGAGCGATTGCTAGTATGCACAGTTCCCAGGACAGCGGAAAAAAGTAGCTGTATCTCCATCTTAAAAGCTGAGGCCTGGCGTGGTGGTGGCACCCCTGTAGTCCTGGCCCTCAGGAGGCTGAGGGAGGAGGATGGCCAGGAGTTCAAGGCCGCCTGCACTACATAGTGAGACTCTGCCTCAAAACACAAAAAACAAGCAAACAAAAACACAAACAAAATGCTGAAAAGTGAAAGAAGAGCTTAACATATGTAAAATAAATAAATCTAATGTCTATCATAGATTTTATTGTTATTAATAATTTTATTTTTTATTTTAAAAAGAAAAGAACAAAATTAAAATAACAAAAATGCAGACAAACACTATAAAAATGATACAGAATTTCAAAACAAGATGACAGGAAATCAACAGTGGGTGTTGTATTACTTATTGTCATCTCCAAAGTAGTTACTCAGATAACCAGCTATAGGTATGCAAGATTGATCAAATAATTAAACATTAACTGTTCCTTTCAATAAGCCAATAGAAATGAGTAGTTCAATTATCTTAGGTATCTTGTGTGTGTGTGAGTGTGTATGTGTGTATATATATATATATATGTATATAGCAATAATTTTAGACTTACTGAAAAAATTGAAAAAGTAGTACAGAGAATTCCCATATACCCCACACCCAAGCTCCCCTATTGTTAACACCTTATATTAGTATGGTATACAGTTGTTATAATTTTTTATTAATACGTGTTTGCAGCATATAATATTTATATTCCTCGTGTGGAGTTGGTAGTGAGTATAACATTGTTTTCCCTCCCTCTCCCTCCCTTTCTTAATCCCTTCCCACTTGAGAAAGATTTATCTCCCTACTTCCTATTATTTTTTTACTTTTCTCTTTGTTTATAATTTGGTTGTATAATTTCTTTTATATGAGAAACCATGCAATATTTAAGCTCGTGTGTCTGATTTATTTCACTTAACATTATGACCTCAAGGTGCATCCATTTTCCTACAAATTATTGAAGTTTAATTAAAGAATCAATATTCTTTTATTTTTCTGTCTTTTTCTGAGACAGGGTCTCACTATGCAGTTCAGGCTGGCCTTGAGCTCACTTTGTAGCCCAAGCTGGCCTCAAACTTGCCACGATCCTCCTGCCTCAGCCTCCAGAGTGCTGGGATTACAGGCACGTGCCACCACACCTGGCAAGAATCAATCTTGATACATTAGTATTAACCATACTTTATTCAGGTTTCCTCAGTTTTTACCTAAGTTCATTTTACTGCTCCATGAGCCCATTCAGGACACCACACTATATTAAGTATTATGTGTCTTTTGACTCCTCTAGTCTTCAACAGCTTCTCAGATTTTCCTTGTTTTGACCTTGACAGTTTTGAGGAGTGCTGATCAAGTACATTGTAGGAGGCCCCTTTCCTGGAATTTGTATGGTATTTTTATCATGGTTAGACTGGGGTTATGGGTTTTAGGGAGGAAGACCACAGAGACGATGAGTCATTTCCATCGCATCACTGCACAGTACCTAATACAGCATGATGTTTCGGTATCAATGGTGACCTTGGACGCTGGGTGAAAAAGTATTAGTCAAGTTTCTCCACTGGACAGTTACGCTTTTACCGCCCTTTTCTTACTGTACTCTGGGAGGAAGTCTCTGCACAGCTCCCATTAAGAAATGGGAAATTGTGGTTCCTTCCTTGAGGATGGAACATCTACATAAATTATTTGGAATTCTGCGCTGGACAGTCGCCTCCAGCAAATTTTAAAAACTTGGATGCAGCCTAGTTTGTCAATTATTTCGTATGATTATTGGGGATTTTTTTTGGATCTTGAGAAAACTTTGCCTGACCTATAGCGTTCTTTTTGCTTGTCGTTATTTTCAGATCCTTCTGTAAAAACAGTGCATTGCATTGTAATAATGAAAAGCAAGTTTTAAAACTCAAAAAAATAGAATTCATACATTTTCAGATGTGGGGTTTTACTCCATACATTTTAAAAAGTTTTACTCCTAATTTTTTTATGAGTGTCTGTTTGTGATACATAATAAGCACATTCATCTTGGGGAACTGGTACATATACATACTGCTTATTAATCTTTTAATTCACTCACTCCCGGATCCCCTCCCCAGCTCTACAAAGTCCAACCTACCTGTTTCCTATCATTTATCTTCTTTTTCGCTCTTTTAATTATTTATATTTTGGATTCCTCATACAAAAGAAACCATGCAGTATTTAGCTTTCTGCATTTAATTCATTTCACTTAGCATTATGACCTGAAAGTGCATCCATTTTCCTACAAATGACTCAAGTTTATCCTTCTTTATGGCTGATTAGTACTACATTGTGTATATACACTATATTTTCTTTATCCATTTATCTGTTGATGGGTCTATATGTCACTTCCAGGCCTGTTTGGCAATATCTCCACAAATCAAAAATTAAAAACCCAAATTTTGAAAAACAAATGTTTAAATACCCATTAAAGTTTGCTAAAACCATCTCTGACATACCAAAACTACCAATATGTGAAGAATCAGTACAAAAAATGGTTTAACTGTGGTACTGTTTATTTTGATGGAAAGTCTGGGCCACAATCAAGTCAAGGGAGAAAGAAGACCAGTAAGATTGGGTCATTTTTCATCTGTTATGTCTACCAGGTATCCAAGTCAGAAAATCCACTGGCAGTTGTAAATATGATTCTGGGAAGAGATAGAATCTGCAGAAAATACAGTAAAGACTTAAAAGTGGATTAGATCACCTGGGGGAGGGAGGAAGGGACGGAAGCACAGAGGTGGGTGTGGAAAGGGAGGGTGAGGGAGAGGGAAAGAGAAAGGACAGGTGAGGAGAAGGGAAGGAAAGGGAGAGAAAGGGAGGTGAAGGAGGAAAAGAAGGGAGGGAAGTAGGGAGGGAAGAGGATGGAGAGAAAAAAAGAATAGAAAGAAAGAAAGAAAGAAAGAAAGAAAGAAAGAAAGAAAGAAAGAAAGAAGAAAGAAAGAAAGAAAAAAAATTGCTTTTGAGTCTACTATTGACAGTTCAGTTTTCTGCTAGTTTTTCACTTGGTAGACTGGTCCTTATCTATTTAGGGGCCAGATTTTTGTCGATAATTTATGGCCCTGACAGCCTCAGGCATTCACTCATTCATTCACTTTGTTCAGTCATATTTGTTGATTACCTATAATGGGCCAGGCATTGTGGGAAACAGAAATAAGACAGACACCTACACTTTGTGCTCAAGAAGTTTTGCACTTTCCTTTTGCCGTGTCTCAGCTCTTCCTGGAAATAACAGCCCTAGAGATTATGTGAAGTAACCCAGTCAGTGGGTTATTCTAATATCTTTGGAAAGAAATGAGAGCATCTAGCATCTCAGAGTGAAAGAGGAGTATACACACATGTAGGCAGATCTTTATCACAAAAGTTCTTTGTTAATGGTCTTTAGTCAGTGCCGTTGGTTGACAACTTGTGTATGCATACATCCAAACTGGCAGGGAATCAAATATTTTTATTAACTATTTCTGAGTATCTTACCTTCCCTAAATCCTCTTAGGTATGTAACGCTTTTGTTTACTTTCATAATCTTTTTTTTCTTTCATTCAAATTATTTAGTTTTTGAAAAATAACTTAAAAATCCCTCATTTTGAAACTCTCTTCCTCCTTGATGCAAATGCCAGCATCCCAAACCATTTCTTCTCAACCCATCACTCAAGCCATCCTTCACTGATCGTGCTTAGCCTTCTGCTTCTCACAATCAAACGTTAATTTTTTGTCATGATCCAAATTCTCACTTCTAAGCAGAACCAGCTCCAAATCTAGAATTCTAGCTGTCAATCTAGCTACATTAAAGTTGCAAATTGATGCCCACAGGAACAATATGTGATGTTTCTTCATTCATTACTCCACTGACTTTTTGCCACAGCCCTGTCAGCTAGGTATTACCAACCCAACTTATCACTGAGGAAACCGAAGTGTAGAGAGATCAAGTAACTTGGCCTAATCAGCTGGGGATTATGGGATGAAGGAATAGAAGTGTGGGAAAACTGAAAATTCAAATGTGTCTGCTCTTTCCCACATCCAGGTTAGCCTGACAGGAAGACCAAGTTGTGAGTGGCCTCTAGTGGAGTATGAGAGGCTAGATATGCCTATTTTCCTTCAGAACATCTTTCCATTGCCCTTCCCAGCCCCTCTGTCACTAACAACCCTGAGGTCCTTCATTTCTTGGTGGCTCTTGTTGTGTTTTAAAGTGGGAATATACCCAGGAGAAGAAACAATAAACCACATTACTAACATATAATCATTATATATCAAAAACCATGTAATAAGCAAATAGGATGATACAGTAACAACCATTTATATTTACTTAGCTCTGTAGATTTTTCAGAGCCTCACTATAAGCTAAAGAAGTGCTTAAGGCTGAGATTATGATCTTCATTTTATAGATGATGAAACTGTGGCTCAGAGACTTTGAATGACTCATCCAAAGTGACACACTTGAGCTCCACTTTCAGGATCAGAGTTCATATTTAGGTCTTTGGATTTTCAGTCCTATGTTATTTCCTTTCTACCACAGTAACTCAAGGGGCTTATGGCTGAGAATTCAAGATGAAGAAGTAAATGGCAATTCAACATACATGAAGAAGTAAATAGCAAGTCAAGATAATAGTATAAGTAATGTTAAAAGGTATTAAAAGTGCCAAGCGACTGACAGGCAATAATTACAGCTGGAGTGACCAAGAAGGTCACTGTTGGCAAGCATCAGTGTACAGGGCCTCCAAGAGGAAGTGAGACTGAAATCTAGCCTCGGAAACTGGTAGAAAAAGGATAGCAGGAGACCAAAGGGAGAGCATTCCAGTGTTGGAGACAGAAAAAATAAAGTACAGAGATGAGAAATTGTAAGTCTTACTTGGAGAAAGAAAAAAGAGACTGGCTTAACTAGAGAAGAGATTTATATTTAGGAAGAATGGCAAATAAGATTGAAAAGGCCCTCTTGAATTCCTGACTAAAAGATTTTGACTTGTAGACAATAGAGAGCCATGCGTTTTGAGTAAGGGAGTGAAATTCTGAGAAGAGCATTGGGGCAGGTTGATCTGGCAATGTGCATTGTGTAGGATATATTTGTGTAAAAAGAGACAAGAGGTAAGGATCAGTTAGAAATCGATGAGAATCAGTCAGGGGAATGGTGATAAGAGCAAGTATTGAAATGGTAGCACTGGGACCATAAAAGAAGGCCAACTAGAACCAGCAAGCCAAACAACAACAACAAAACCAAACCAAACCAACCAAACAAACAAAAAAACAATGTCAGAACCTAGTGATACAGGGAGAAAAAAAGAGTAGAAGTTACCTGGGAGTTTTCAGGTCTAGGTGAGTTGAAGACGGAAGATACCATGAGCAGAAATGGGCCAAACTGGTAGGATAACTGGTTCAGAGAGCTGCATTTTTCATATCCTGAGTTAGAAATAGCAATGGCAGACATAAGTAAAACAGTCCAGGGGCATTGAAGACATAAAAGTGAAGCTTGGGAGAAAGGTCAGGCTTGGAAGTGAGTTGGCATGGGGAATGGAAGGAGCCATGGCAGTCAGAAGACCAAGGACCCAACCTCTCTTCTGGCCCTCATTTAGTATGTCATAGGTACGTCATCTCTCTGCGTCTGTTTCCTCACCCGGAATGTAAAGGACAGCTCAGGCCCCACATGATTTCTGAGGTATTCTCAAGGACCATGAGTCAACTAAAAATATTCACTTGCATATAGTTCTCTCCAAAAATGTCCATAATCTGATAGGGTAGTTATTAAATAATCCCCAAAGGCTGTTACTCTGGGACAGCTCTCAGGAATTCTATTCACTTAGGAAATAAAATTAAAGAAAGAAATGTCAACAAAGAAGACAGGAAGTCATCACAAAGAGGAAAGCTGAAGGAAAATGATTCTAAATCAAGAGGATAAAATGAAGAACTAAATTAAGGTATTATAATAAATGGGATAAATATTTAGATCAAATATAACAAAAGACTAACACATACATTAAAAAAATTCATTTAGTCATAAGAATACCACTAAAATGCCCACTGGCAAAGAACAAAAACAACGAATATAAGAAAAAGTGCGTTCAATCCCGTGAATAATCACGTACATGAAATGAACAAAGCAAACGGGCAGCAGACCAAGAGATGGAGGGAGAGGAGAAGAAGAGGAGGGAGGCAGACATGAGAAGAATGAAGATGTATTCTGTTCATGTGCCAACTCCCCATAATGAGTGCAGTCATTATGTACTGCAAACATGGGCTGATAAAAATTTTAAAAACTAAACTAAAAAAAATTTAGCCAAACAAATGAATATTTAACCACCCAAAAGTATTTCTTATAAAGCAAGGGAACTGAACCACTCATCTGTCATGACACTGAAAATCCACGCAGTCATTTCAAAAACCATGGTCCATTAAAGTGTTCATGCTCTTTAGTCTAATAATCCCACTCCTGGAAACTTATCTTAGAGGGAATTATAAAGGAAAAAAATCCATCACATTAACATGTTCAAGACACAGAAAACAAAATAGTCCAATAAAATGTAACCTACTGATAGAAGTAATTTTATGTGACCATTGAAATTATAAATGCAAAAGCCTGTATCAACAGGGAGACTATCTACAATAAAAAATGGTAAAGCAGAATTTAAAACGTACATATGCTATGAGTATGCTTCTATAAAATATCTGTATGCAAATGAACAAATCTTAGAACATGGAAAAATGAAAATCATTGTGTAAGTTTTAAAAGTGTATATTTCCTCTGAAAATTGCCTTTAATGTTGCCTAATGAGGTGCTTAAATGCTGTTTTTATTTTTTAAAAATTTCAAGGAGGCCATGCCATAGAATCAAGTGAAATAGGTAAAGAGAAATATAGAGAATAGCTCATTAGAGGTCTTGCTTAAGAGGTAATTTGTGCTCTGGTAAGTGCAGGCAAGTAAGAAGGAAATCAGGTTCAGAGGGTTAAGGAATGATTTTGGTTGAGGAATTGGGGTTTATAGTATTCTGTCCAGGAATTTGGTAATGAAATGAATAAAGATAAATAGAACAGTAGGTAAAAGAAATAGTAAGGTTAAGGTATAAGTGGTAATGCATTGTGTTTGTTGTTTTTAAGATCTATGAAATCAGTGAGGGAAGAGACTGACAATGATGAAGAAGGATAATAAAGGAACAAGAAAGAGGACCCACTCTTCTTCTGGGACTCCAGGGAAGAAAGACAAGGTAAATAAAGAAGCAGTGTTATTGTGAATGATGCAGAGAGAAGTAGGGGTCTTACATCCTCTCTGTTTTGCAAGAGGCAAGGTAACCTGCCTAAGTAATCACAAGGGTAGGATGGAGCTGGGGCCTGGGGAAGGAGAGAAATACATGCAACAGTCACTATGGACCATTTGCTAGAAATGCAGGAAGATAAGATAAAGTTGCAGGGAGTGAAATTTTGGTGGGTCAAACCAGCCTTTAGCATTGGCCCCAGGAGAAAGCTAATGTGTTTAACTAAAGCTGGAGTACGACAAGGAAGGCAGCCGCAGTAGCACACCAGGAAGTCCAGGCAGTTGCTCTCCATTAAGCAGAAGTGATGGAGGAGAGAGCAGGCCCACTGAGCTTGGATGGCAGGTAGAAGAGGTGAGGGGCTAAAGGGAGAGAATGCAGAGGAGGAGCAGTCTAGGCAGTAGCCACGAGCCTGGGAAACTGGTAAGCAGTGGGGAAGAAGGCCAGTTCATTCACTCGTAACGGACGGGACCCTGGATAAGGAGGGTCTCAGACATCCAGGGAGAAAGAAGGAGCTCTTTGAAGAACAGAAAAGGGGCACAGGGGTACTGAAGTGATTTTTCTGCTGCCCAGCCCCAAGCCAACTATCCAGACAGAGAGAGCTCTTAGAAGCCAGCAAGAATTTGGTATCACCAGACAAGTAAGGGATTGGAGACAGGTCGGCAAGCCTGGGGTGGAAGAAAGGCAAGACTTGGGTCTAACTCAGATCAACTGGCTAGACGACAATTTCAGAGGAAGTATAAGCCGACCCTTCCCATGAATGCTTGCGAAGAACTTCGCATTTCCCAAGGTTTAGGAGGCAGCTTCCTAAGTTCTATGTTCACACCCAATCCTATAAATCCATAAGCGCTAAGAGAGTGCTGGGGCAAAGACACAAGTGAATGGGTGGAAAATTCTGAAGGGACCATCCTAGACCCAGTGCCCTGCCCCGGCCTCCAAGTCCTAAAGTCTGATGTGAACAAGCTGGTGACACATTTATCGTTTATCTGGGGAAGGAGAGAGACAAGGGAAGAGTGAGTTCCGGACATCAATTCCTGACACCTTCACACGCTCTACACAAACCTGCTGTACCCCTGGGTGCAGCCCTGGCAGCCATCGACTCAGAAGTTCCTCCCTCTCAGTCTGAACCACCCACGCTTTCATTAAGTACAGGAGAGCTATCAAACATGTTCTCAGCAAACATCGGAAAGCAGGCCGAGTCTCATTCCTGTTCCAAAGTCTGTTGTCAGTTTGGGTCCTGCCCCTTCAGGCCCCTCAGGTCCCCACCCTCCTGGCTGCTCACCAGATCTGTAGGGCCACGCCTCCAGGGACTTGTGGAGCCCTGGCACACAGGCTTCCTGAGATTGCACCCTGTTTCAGCACCTAGGTAGGCAAGACTGTCCTGTCTTCAAGTGGGAACCAGGAAGTGGGCGTGGGTGCTATCCATGGCACATATGGCATGTATGATATGCAGCGCCCCTACTTCCTGCTTCTGGTTATCACCATCAGATAAATCAGGCCAATCCTACAATTATCGCACCCTCTCCACCCCTCCAGTTGAATGCTCTGGTCTGGCTGGAGCAATGCACGCCGTGGGAGGACATGGGGGAAATGGAGTGAGAAAAAGGACCGGAGAAGCCTTGCAGAATCCAGAAACAGGACTAAGGCCCCCCCCAGGAAAGGACAGAAACAAAGAGACAGAAATAGAGGCAGTGGAGTAACCACTACCGCCTTTATCTGCAAAAGGAGAGGGCAAACGAATCACTTCGCCAAGTGTCATTAAAGGGTTCCCTCACTCCTGCCCACACTCACTCCCTGTCCCCTCACTTTCCAGTTTCTGATGTTACGATCTACCTGCCCTACGGGCAGGGCAGCTACTGTTGCGGGAGGTGGATGCCCACCTGCAGCTGCCATCCTCAGGCAGGGACACCAGTGCCAGAGAGGAGGCAGCTATGCGGGGCTGGGCTGTGCCACCGCTGCAGAGGTGCTGGAACTGGCGTCGGTACTTGTTCCCAGTGAGAAGGTAGAGTACCGGATCCAGGCAGCTATTGGCACTGGCCAGCGGCCGAGTCACTTTGTAGGCCACGTTGACAATGTTCAGCATCTGACAGTCAGCCTCCAGTAGCCTTGCCAGGTAATAAATGGTGCGGGTGATGTGGAAAGGTACAAAGCAGACGGCAAAGACAGTGAGGACCACAGTGATGGTGCGGAGAGAACGGAGACGAGAAGATGACTGTGCAGCTCCTGGCAAGGGCCGATACAGGCGGTGGACCATGAGCCCGTAGCACACCAGAGTGACCAGACAGGGCAAGCCAAAGAGCAGCCCCATGACTGCTGAGCTGAAGTGCACGTAGTGGTCGAACTCCTCAGGCCGCGTGGTGTCGTGGCACAGAATGGTGGTCCCCCTGGTGCTGGTCGTGACAAAGAACAGGTTGGGCACGAGGCAGCCAGCAACCACCAACCAAACTCCTATGCAGAGAAGGGCCGCAAAGCGAGGGCGGCCCCAGCGTAGTGCCCTCAGCGGGTGGCAGATGCCCAGGTAGCGATGCACGCTGATGCAGGTGAGAAAGAGGACACTGCAGTAGAGGTTCCAATAGAAGAGAAAGCGGATGAACTTGCAGAACCCAGTGCCAAAGGGCCAGTGGTTGCGGGCGGCATAGTAGTAGACAAGGGTGGGCAGTGACAGCACGTACAAGGTGTCCGACAACGCCAAGTGGAACATGTAGGTGGCTGTTGCATCCCAGGGTCGGAGTCGGAAGAGGAAGAGCCAGAGTGTTGGGGCATTGAGGCCCAGGCCCAGCACAAAGACAACTGCGTAGCTCACAGGCAGCAGGATGAACTTGAACTCCTCATTAAACCAGCACTCCAGCTCCACTTCATCATCTCCAAAGCCAGGGCTGGGGCTGAGGGATGTGAACAGCGAGGGCTCTGTACTGGCCATGGCCTCCTAGAAAAAAGAAAGGGCAGAAATAAGAATGGCTGGATTTCCCTCAGACCTCCCCCACTGTACCTTCACCTCTGCTCCCGCCCTGGCCCCAGTTCCCTGTACTGTATTTGCCCCTGACACCTTCCCTCCACCTGGCTGTAGCCCAGGAGCTGTATCACCACCCTTGCCCAAGAACTCTGGCACATCTCCTACCTGATCCCCTTGAAGCTGAGCCCAGTTGACTCTGTCAGCCTTTCCCTTGGAAGCTAGAGGTCAAATTCAAGGGGGTGGGGCTTAGGGTGGGTCCTGTCCCATCCCTGGAGATCATCATAGCTAGAAAGGACCTTGGAGACTATCTAGGCCAACCCACTCAGCATACAGATTGGGAAACTGTAACCCAATAAGGTTATGATTTAACCACTTTGAAATGATTGTGGGAGGGAATACTGTACACAAGGAAACATCCAAGTTTACAGAAAAGCCAGGCCCCTGGAGATAAGTAAATTACAAGAAGATTATATTTAAAAAGAAGATTATATAAAACTGTGGAAGGGAACAGAAACATGGGAAATAAATTTTAACACGGGCCACCACAAGACAGCATATTGAAAGATTTTAGAGGGGCTGGGGATTTAGCTCAGCGGCACAGCGCCTGCCTGGCAAGCGCAAGGTCGTGAGTTCAATTCCCGGTACCGGAGAAAAACCAAAAAAAAAAAAAAGAAAGATTTTAGAAAATCTAAACTATAAGGGCTGATCGAAAATGTGGTAAAATATATTACAGCAAAGCACATTGCCTATAATTCCCCTCAAAATATTCCTCCTCACTTCAAACATACTTATTCCATTGTTCTTGCTGCTTTCACAAGAAGTTCTGGAAGTCCTCTTTTGTGAGTGAATTTATGAGGTGTGATTTAAAAGAATGCAGTGAATGCTGCTTCAGAGTCAATACAAAGCAAAAAGAAGCTCAAAAATCGTGATGTATCCTCATCCACCTCATTCACTGGAACTGGCGCTGGCTGACTTCTTCGCTTTTCCCCAAAGTGACAGTGATCATGAAAGGTAAATGTTTTCATTGCATTCAGGACAGGAAGGCAGCCATGACAGCACACCTAAAAACACTCAGGAGAGAGAACTTCTAGAACTGCTTCAAAAAGTGGCAAGGTTTGTGGAGATGGGAAGGGGCTCTAGGAATGGGGAGGGTGGGAGGGAAGAGAGGGAAAGGGGAAGTGAAAAGGATCAAGATTCTATATGCATGAAGATAGTTATACTACTGATTTCTCTCAGTTCACTGAAAACAAAGGTTTGTGCTCATATTATTTGGACAATTAAATGCCCATATCTTATGTTCTGAGTAATTAATTTAAAGATAACAATGCACAATGTATTAACCATTGTTACCCTCCTATTATCTTATTTTGAAATTTTTTTCTATTTAAAATAAAAAAGATTCTGTATGTATATGTATCACAAACACAGTAATAAAATTATCTTTAAAGTAGCAAGAACAAGTAGATAAGCATATTTGAAATATGGGGAAATATTTTGAGGGGGTTAACGGCAATGTGTTTTTTACTGTAATAATTTTTTTTAAAAAAATTAAATAGAACCCTATTTTGTGTCACACCTCATATATTTTAACTCCATATGCTTATAATTATAGCAAATGTTTATACAGCCTTTACTATGTGCTGAGTACTGTTCTAAGGATTTTATAGTTATTGATGACTCCACCGACTATCTATGAAGTAGGTTCTATTATTGTCCCTACTTTGTTGATGATAAAACTAAGGCCTGGGTAATGTATTTTGCTAATTAGTGATAGAATCAATTTTTGAAACCAGGTAAGCCTGCCTTTGGACCAGACTCTATGATCCATGACTTAACCAGCATGCTTAGTTGCCCCTCTAAGCAACTGGCCGTGATCCATAGAAGGATCAACAAATATTTACTGAGGGCATTTTGTGTGCCTAGTTTAGTTCTAAGCATCATGAGTGAACAAAACAAACACTACCTCCTAATCTAGTGGTGCTTACATACTGCTGGGGGGTAATAAAGCTAATGAGTAAAATATGCAGATTGTGATCACTGTTACAGGGAAAAATAAAGGGAAATAGGAAAAGACAAGAAGATAAAGGGAAATAGGGAAACACAAGAGAAAGAGAGAACTGCTGTTTCAAGTACTGGGGTGATCTGAATAAGGACAGAGTATTGTGAGGAAAGGGAAACAGAAGATGAAGTCGGAGAATTTGTCAGGGACCAGATCATGAAGGTCCTCTGAGGCCATTGGGAGGGTACTGGTTTTACCGAGTGAACGGAAGGCTTATACAAAAAGGCTAATAGGAAAAAGTATCGTGGTTAGAGTTCTACTGTAGAGGGCCCACTAGCCGACTATATGCTGAAAATAGACAGCAGGGCTGGAGGCACAGGAATGACCAGGCAAGAGGCTGTTGCCGATAGAGATGATGGCAACCTGGACGCAGTAGCAAAGGTGACAAAAAGTGGTTAAATTTTAGATAGATTCTGAAGGCGAGACAAGATTTACTGATGTGGGTGTGAGAAAGAGGAGTCAAAATGACTCAGAGGAAAAGATAGCCTCTTTTAAAATGGTGTTGGGAAAACTGGCTATTCACATGCAGGAGATTGAATCTAGAGCCGTATCTCTCACCATGTACTAAACTGAAATCAAAATCAAAGAACTAAATGTTAAACCAGGACACCTTAACCTGCTGGAAGACAAAATAGGTAAAACTTTTGAAGGCATGGGTATAGGCAAAGACTTTCTGAACAGAGCTCCAGTTGCATAAGAAATAGTGTCAAGAATCAAAAAATGGGATCAGAGGCAGGTGTGGTGGCACATCCCTATAATCCTTGCACTTGGGAGGCTGAGGCAGGAGGATCGCTGTGAGTTCAAGCCCAGCCTGGGCTACATAGTGAGGTTAAGGGCAGCCTAAGCTACATAGTGAAACCCTGACTCAAAAAAACAGAAATAAATAAAACGAGACAAAAAAACAAATGGGATCACATCAAGTTAGAAAGCATCTGCACAGCAAAACAAACATCCAATATAGTGAAAAGAAAACCTACAGAATTGGAAAACATTTTGTCAGCTATTCCTCAGACGGAGGGCTCACATCTAGACTACATAAAGAACTAAAAAAAAATCCCAACATAGAAAACCCAATCAAAAAATGGGCAAGCAAAAGGAATAGACACTTCACAGAAGAAGTACAAATGGCTGACAGATACATGAGGAAATGCTCAACTTTACTGGCCATGAGAGAAGTGCAAATAAAAATAACGTTGAAATTCCATATTATCCCAGAAAGAATAGCCATCATCAATAACTCAAATAATAAGAAATGCTGGAGAGGCTGCAAGAAAAAGTAACTCTTCTACACTGTTACAGGAATAGAAAATAGTACAACTACTATGAAAATAAATGTGGAGATTCCTCAAAAAACTGAAGCTAGAAATTCCATTTGACTCAGATATTCCCCTTCTAAGTATGTTTCTGAAAGTATTGAAGACATCCTATGACAGTGATACACGCATGCCCATGTTTATAGCACCATGACTCACAACAACTAAATCTTGAAAACAGGCCACATGCTCATCGACAGATGAATGGGTAAAGAAAATGTGGTGTTTACACACAGTGGAGCACTACTGTGCCATAAAGAAGGATGAACTTGAGTAATTTGTAGGAAAGTGGATGCACCTTGAGACCATAATGTGAAGTGAAATAAATCAGAGAAAAAAGTTAAATATCACACGGTTTCTCTTTATAAGTAATCCAGTGTAGAAATAAATAGCAAAATAAAAGACAGATAATAGGAAGTAGGGAAGTAGATCATTCTCAGAAAGGAAGGGAACCAGAAGATAGAAGCTAGGTAAGAGAGAGGAGAGATAAGGGATGGAATAAAAAGGAATTGAGATGTGTTATGTATATAGACCAACTCCACACAAAAATATAAACATTATATACTGCAAACATGTATTTTAAAAAGGAAGGGGATCAGCAAGTGGGTGGAGGGGAGGAAGGGAAAGGGATGAAAAAGGAATTAACATGCACTATGTACATGAACCAACAATCCACAAGGAATGTAAACATTATGTACTACACACATGTACTAATAAACTGAGATACAAAAAAATGTTTAAGGACTCTGAGATTTCTGACCAGAGCAATAGAAGAATGAACACACTGTTGACAGGTGTAGGGAAGGCTGAGAGAAGAGCAAGTTTGGAGAAAGATGAGGAGTTCATTTCAGCCCAGAAATGCTGAGAAAAGAAAACCTACAGAATTGGAAAAAATTTTGTCAGCTCTTCCTCAGACAGAGGACTCACATCTAGAATATATAAAGAACTAAAAAAAATCCCAGGATAGAAGACCCAATCAAAAACTGGGCAAGCATGGTGCTGAGCACCTGTAATTCCAGCACTCTGGGAGGCTGAGGGAGGAGGACTGCAAATTTGAGCTAGCCTGGTAACTTAGCATGACTTAGAGAGACGCTATCTCAAAAACAAAAATAACAAAAGAGCTAGGGATGTAGCTCAGTGTGTGAGGGCCCTGGGTTCAATTCCTAGTACCACAAAAAATGTTTTTCGGATGCCTATGGCACATGTAAGAGGAGATGGCCAGGGGGCAGTTCATGCCTTCTTACAGATGCTAGCCAATAAGCTTCCCTTAACAGACGCCACCTTTTCCTGCTCAGCACCTCATCTCTCCTGGTTGCTCCAGACACCCTGATCTGTGCACAATGGAAAAGGTACAGAGAATAAGTCCAGATTTTTGAGCGCCTAAAGCCAAGGCACGTCAAACTGTCAGCAGCTGTGGGTCTGTGACCCCTAGAGCTAGCTAAGGCATCAGTCAGCATGTTTGTCTCAGGCTCACGAGGTAAGTTGGGTCCAGAGGACTGTGAGCATGAAGTGGGCAGTGCTCTTGGGAAGGAGTGAGCAGGCTGCAGCAGAATCCATTGTGAGCGAAGCTGGGAAGTAATGAAGACTCTAAACCCGATCCTCGAGTCCTGAAAGTGTTGCCCAGATGTATCCTGGGAGTGAGAAGAGGAGGCAAGCCTGTAAAGAAAGCTCTAGAATCTGGACCCCAGATCTATGGGAAGGCCTGGAAACCTAGATGGAGGAAAACTGGGGCTCTTGCCCTGTGGCCAGGAGATAGGTGGGATAAAATGTAGGAGTGGAGGAGCAGTCATAACTGAGTCCCCAGCAGCTGACTGCTGTTATATTGTATTAAAAAGCAATAATAATTGCCAAGGTTTTTGGAGCCAGATGGACTTGAGTTCAAATCCTTATTCTTCTGCTTATTAGTTATAGGGCCCTGAGCACCTCTTTGTAATTTAGTGTCCTCACCACTGAAATAATAATAATACCAAGTTTTGGGGGTTTTCTCAATATGGATTGGTTAAAAGGTGAGGAAAGATTTTGTAAGTCATAAAATATCTCAACTGTGTAAGGTTTTTGTGGTTTTGTTGTTTGTTGGTTGGTTTATGATGCTGGGGATTGAACCCAGGGAGAACAGAGCTATGTCTTCACCCCTTTTTTACTTTAAGACAACGTTTGCAGTACTTCTGGGAAGATGGCAGAGTGGTAAGCAGCAACTACCAGCCTCTTCAAGAATTGGAATCCAGACACTGAAAAATAACAATTTGGGGAAAAAAGGAAAGAGGGAGTTCGATCCGTGGGACCCAGGAAAATCTGAAGGGAAAATTGTAGCCTATGGAGAAATTAAAGAGAGACCACAATGCATAAAGAAGAAAGAGGAAATATGCACTTTATCCCCAGCTCCTGGCTTATGGTTAGAGAAAGGGAGATGGAATCTACCGAGACACAGTGAAAGTGGGTGACTCCACAGGCCTCCTGGGAGAAATGTACCAGTAGAACAGAGCAGTGGATGCCCTGCACTAAAATAGCTGGTGAGTGACTCCACGCCAAGCATCTGCCCTATCCCCTGGACAGAGTGCCTGATTGGATGCCATTATAGGGAGGGGCCAACTGAACTTGGGATTTAGAACAGCTGTAGGTTGGCTTCATCCAATGGCTCACTGTTAAACTCCCACAGTGACTGGGTGAGGGATGGTCACAGGAGACATCCACATTCAGACAGCTGTGGTCAGGGCAGCAAGAGACACCCAGAGTGTTATAAGCTAAATGACTCAGTCCCCACCCCCATAACCAGTGGCCAGGTTCCAATTGAATTTCTGTGGAATTGAAGGTCCAGAACCAGCACCCCACCCTCATCCTACTGCCAGCTTGCTGGGATTATCCAGCACAGAGCTGGGCTCTGACTGCCTCTTGTGTCTACCAGCAAGAACAGAGTCATACCTTGAATTGGACACTGCCACAAAACTGTAGACCACAGAAAATAGCCACAGAAATCACAGAAAAATATCTTTGCTTTTGGACTTTTTCTTAGTTTTTGTTCATTTGGGGTATGGTTTGTTTGCTTATTCGTTTCTGTTTTGTTTTGTTTTTTTGTTTTTTTTTTGGTTTTTCTCCGGTACCGGGAACCGAACTCACGACCTTGCGCATGCCAGGCAGGCGCTTTTGCCGCTGAGCTAAATCCCCAGCCCCTCGTTTCTGTTTTTTATTTGCTTATTTGTTTTCTTTTATTCTTGTTTTCTCCTTCTTTCCTTTACTCTTGTCTTCTTCACCAGTTCCCTGAGGCTTGGGTATCAGTAGTCCTTCAGCTTTGCTTCTAATCTTTTATTTGTCTCATTTATTTTTCCTCTTCTCCCTTTTAATTTTCTCCTCTTAGGGTAAAATCATTCTATTCAGTGGAGATTTACTATATATAATTTTCTGGTTTGGCTTAGATTTTGTTATATAACTATATATCTTGTACCTAGGGTTAAAGGGGGCAAATTATTAGTTATCATAATTTGTCATTTTCCAGTCTGTGTTTGGTGATATTGCTATTACTGATTGTACTATTTTGGCCAGCATGATATAATTGTTGAGATCAACTGATCTTCCTTGTATGCTGATGACTAGATTGTCTGGGAGTTATAAGCAATACTAAAGCCCAGTACCAAACAAATGGCAGGTAGACCAAACAGGCTGCAATCTTTCAATCCTAAAAAGCAGAAGAGGCAGGATCCTGGGACAGATGCAAAGGCCATAAGCCAGCTACACCTAGAAGACATCTCTGAAAAGTAGTAATTTCTCAAAGAAGTCTCAGTACTAGTAATAAAGCTGCCTACCATAAGCAATTACAAGCATCAATGCAGAAAATGAATTTTAAAAATATAAAATGAGAAAATATGGAAGCAAGATACAATCTCAGACCTCCAGCATAGTGGAAGATAGCTATTGGGAAGGAGGAAAAACATGTTCAAGTGGGAAGGGGAGCAAGGAAGTGGGATGGTGTAGGGAAGAAGGAAAAAGGACAAAAGAGAATGGAAGGGAAAAAATGGAACCAAAGCTTTGTAAATGGAAGGCAAAGAAGGGTTGGAGGGAGTGGGGAGGGATGGGAAAGAAAGGAAGAACGAAGGTATATTACATACAGGTACAAATTCCCTATGATGAACGCTATCGTTATGTATATCTAAAACATCCCAATGAAATTAATTTTAAAAAAGAGACATTATCTACAGGTACAAATGCCCTAAAATGAATGTGATCAATATGTATGACAAATACGAACTAATAAAGAATAAAGTTTAAAAAATTAAGAAAATGAAATCAACCAATAACGAATGCTGGTGAGGCTGTGAGGGAAAAGGCACCCTTCTGCATTCTTGGGAGTGTAAGTTGGTACATCCACTATGGAAATCAGTGTGGAGATTCTTCAAAAGACTGAAATTAGAAGTTTTATACAACCTAGCTATTTGCCTTCTAGATATTTTTCTGAAAGAGTTAAAAGCATCACACCAGAGTGCTATATACATGTCCATGTTTATAATAGCACAATTTACAATAGCTAAATCTTGGAAACAGCCCATATCCTCATCAATGGATAAATGGATAAAGAAAATGTGGTTCTTATATCAATGGAGTACTATTCTGCCATAAATAAGGATAAACTTGAGACATTTTTAGGTAAATGGGTGCACTTCAAGACTATAACTTTAATAGTTATACTACTAATTTCTCTTAGTGCATTGAAAAGAAAGGTTTGTGCTAATATTGTTTGGATAATTAAATGCCTATATCTTCTACTCTGAATAATTAATTTAAAGATAATAATACAAAATGTATTAACCAATGTTATCCTCCTATTATCTTGTTTTGAAATGTTTTTTTTTCAAAATAAAAAACAAACAGAAGCAAAACTTGTATTTAATCCATTAAAGAAAGAATTGGAACCCAAACTATGCCTATAAGGAACCTCTCAAGTTGTACCAGCAGCTGTGTCCTGTTGAATTCCTACTTTATTTCAAAGATGATAAATTTAATAATTCTAAAAGAGACTATAATTTTAAGTGAAATAAATCAGACACAACATTAATTTTACATTCTCTCTCTTGTGTGAGAAAGCCAAAGGGTAAATAAAAAGTAAAAGGGAGGATCATTCTTGGGAAGTAGGAAGAACTTGCTCAAATGGGAAAAGGAAGATGGGAAGGGGGAGGGAAGAAAGGGAAAAGGTATTTAAAAATATAAAGAGAGTGGAAGGAAAAATGGAACTAAAGTTTTTGGAAATAGGGAGGGGAATAAGGGTTAAGGGGAGGGGAATGGGGGAGAAAGGAAGAACTAAGATATATTATGTATACGTACAAACTCTCTATGAGGAATGTGATCATTATGTATGGCAAACATGTACAGTACTAATAAAAACTACTAAAAACAGAACTACAAGTGACCCAGCCATACTATTCTTTAATATATATAGTATATACCCAAAGAATTTAAAGTCAGCATCCTATAGCCAAAAGAAAGAAAAGAAAGAAAGAGAAGAGGAAAGGAGAGGAGAGGAGAGGAGAGGAGAGGAGAGGAGAGGAAAGGAAAGGAAAGGAAAGGAAAGGAAAGGAAAGGAAAGGAAAGGAAAGGAAAGGAAAGGAAAGAGAAAGAGAAAGACAAGTTTTGTCCAGGCTGGCCTTCATCTTGTGATACTCCTGCCTCAGCCTCCCAAGTTGCTGAGATTACAGGCACGCATCACCATGCCGACTTATCAGGTATTTTTTCATATTACTTTGTTTCCAGGGATAAACCTGGCCTCTTCAGAGAAGGTGGAGTGTGACTTCACGCTTGGTGCACACCCAAACGGAAGTGCCACACTAGAGAAGCCCAGCCTGAGGCAGCCTCTTGCTCCCACTACTTCAAGCTACTTTAGCTCTGCTACAATTCACCTCACAGTTCTGCTAGATTTGTGTTTGTCCCTGAGCACAGCTGCGGCTGCTGCTGCCACCACTGCCGCCCAGTGGCTACTTCAGGAAAAGACCTCTCCCAACATTCCCCAACCGGAAGTCCAGGCTTTTATTATTCTCAGGTCCAAAAGAATGAAGGGCTGCAGGCCAGCCTCACACTCTTTGAAATTCTGCTTATGTAACTTTGCATTACTCTACATCTCTTCTTCAGGATGTTCCATCTGAGGTTTTTCTTGTCCTTCTTCCCTGAAATGTGGTTCTCCCCCAAGGAGCTTCTCTTCCCCTCTGCTCTCTTTCCTCTCTCCCCTTTCTCCACTACCTCTCCCTAGCCCCTCAGAACATCCACTCTTATGACTTCAAGTCCACTTAGACACTATCAACAATTCTAATGGCCAAGTGATTCCAGCATACAGATCTCTTTAATCAAAATTTCTCTTTCCTCATACTCTTACTATATATGATTTCTGTGAAATTATGTCACATACCATAGACTGCATAAAATTACACTCATTTGTGTTTTTGTCCATCTCTTCCAAATTCTGTCACCCCCACACTGGAACCAGAGCTCCTTCAGGAAATGCACCTTGTCATGCCTCTGTCTTTCACGTAGCCTTCCAGGTGAAGTCATGGTAATGTATGTTGTAGGGTTCTTTTTTTTTTCTTTCAAATTATATGTGCTATTGTCCAAAAAAAATGCCTCCTCATTCAGAGTTAAGAGAGTTGGTACTAGGTGGGTGTGGTGGCCCATGCCTGTAATCTCAGCATTTGGGCAACTGAGGCAAGAGGTTTGCTGTGAGACCAGCCTGGGCTTCATAGTGAGTTCAAGGACATCTTGAACTACATAGCAAGACCCTATCTCAAAAGAAAAACCAAACTAAACCAAAAAAAGTACTGGTGCTTAGGATATAGCTTCATGGTAGATTGCTTGCTTGGTATATGTATGACCCTGTTTCACCCCCAGCACTGCAAAACTAAATAAAAGAGGCACCTTGCCACATAGTAAGTATTTGATAAATGTTTGTTGAAGGCATGAATGACTGCTATAATTTGTTGAGATGAATGGTCTCCACATGTATAAGTTAAGCCCTATATATGTTGTTTGGTATAACATACATCCACTTGTGTGTTTAATCTCCATTCTGTTTACATCTGGAATTTAGTAGGTATGAAGTTATCTTCTTTCCCTAGACAGGGATAAATAAGGTGCATGGATACCATTCTCCCTCTCTATCTTTTTTTCTTTCTTTTTTTTTTGTCTTTTTTGAGACAGGGTCTCACTATGCAGTTCAGGCTGGCCTTGAGCTCACTTTGTAGCCCGGGCTGGTCTCAAACTCGCAATGATCCTCCTGCCTCAGCCTCCCGAGTGCTGGGATTACAGGCATGTGCCACCACGCCCAGCTGGATACCATTACTCCTCCACCCTTCGATTCCACTACTGCTCCAGCTTTTTCTAGTCCTCTCCTTCCTGGACCTTTACATCTAATATTCATGAGTATCTTGATAACAGTTTCCCTGGAATGATTTTTGTTTCCTTGGGGACTAAAGAAACGAAGGGGGAGAAAGAAGTATTTTCTAGTTTCTTTAAGTTAGGAGAGAAGGAAGCAAAAGAGAAGAAGGGAGGAAGGGAGGGAAGGAAATAAGTGATGTAGTACAGACTTTAGGGTGAGACAGTTCCAGGGTTGAACTCTGGCTCCATCACCTACCAGCTGTATGACCGTGAACAAGTCTTCCTGAATTTCCATCTCCTCATATGTGGAATGGGGACGGTCACCTAGGTTTTTGTGTGTGGGAAAAAAAATAAGATAGTGTACATAAGAACCCAACTTAGTATCTGGCAGTTATTATCCTCACCATTGTTAGTAGAAAATAAAATATAAATGCATTTGGAGGGTGTGAGAGATTCACCCTAATTGCCTGGGTTTTCTTTATGAAGTGAAAAAATGAAGTTGCCTGCTGAGGATAAGTAGAACAAGATAGTCACTCAACCTGGATGAAAAAAGCAGTAATCTGAAACCCTGGATAGTCCAAACTTACTAACAAAACCATAGGAAAGTGACTGGTTCCATGCAATGGTATCCGAGCTAGCTTTGTTCATGTCTTCTCTGTAGTGTGCCCTTTGAGTCTTTCTGAACATCTATTCTTCATCTCCAGCAAGTCTGTTAACAACCTTAGAGCAAAGGCTGGCCCACTTTGTTCAGCATTTAGGATAATGCGACACATCTCTGTTTCTGTCACTTGATCCATCTATCTCCTTTGCAGCCTCTGCTAGTGAGCTAATACTGCCCTTGTCCACATCCCACTTGAATCTGTTGGTTTGCTTTCAGTCGTAATAGTAACAATTCCAACTCAGCTGACTTTTTTTTACAAAAGGAAATGTACTATCTTGTGTATAAGCCCAAGAGAGGGTAACTTTCGTGTATAAGTCCAGGAGAGAGTGACTTTGGAGTTGGTTTATTCAGTAGTGCAACAATATCATGAAATTCCTGATATCTTCTTTCAGATCTGCAACCCTCAGCATGTTGTTTAGCAGCTCTCATGGCCACAAGGTTGCTACTGTAGCTCAAGCACTGCATTCAAACTTGGAGATATTTAGTGAAAAGAGGGGAAGGGCTCTCTTCCTCTATCATTCAGGAAACCTCTTTCAGAATCTTTCTAGCATACTTCCTTCAATCTCAGCCATCATGCGTGTAACTAAACCAGTCACTGCTCAAGGGGAATGAAATGACCATGATTGACTTAGAGGAGCATAGGAGGCAGGTGGAGCACATTTTAAAAATGGAGATTCTCAGTGTGGTGATTCCTCAGAAAACTAGGACTGGAGGTCCCATTTGACTCAGCTATTTCCCTTCTGGGTATCTTCCCAGAAGAGTTAAAAACATCATAGCACGGTGATATATGTGCACAATTTGTAGTAGCTGTACCTTGGAAACAACCCAAATGCCCATCAACCAAGGAATGGATAAAAAGGATGTGGTCTTTTTATACAATTAAGTACTACTCAGCCATAAAGAAGGATAAACTGGAGACTTTCATAGGTAAATGGATGCAACTTGAGACCATACTCATAAGTGAAATAAACCAGATGTACATGTGTAAACATCATATTGTCTCCCTCGGGGCTGGGAATTTAGCTCAGCGGCAAAAAGCGCCTGCCTGGCAAGCGCAAGGTCGTGAGTTCGGTTTCCGGTACCGGAGGAAAAAACAAAACAAAACAAAACATATTGTCTCCCTCATGTGAGAAACTGAAAGAATAAATAAGATCTGAAATGTACAACAAGCCAGGCATGGTGGGACATGCCTGTAATCCCAGCACTTGGGAGGCTGAGGCAGGAGGATCATTGCGAGTCTGAGGCCAGCCTGGGCTACAAAGTGAGCTCAAGGTCAGCCTGAACTGCATAGCGAGACCCTGTCTCAAAAAGACCAAAAAAAAAAAAAAAAAGTACAACAGATATTGTAAAATGGGAAGAAACTTCCAAAGGAAAGGAAATTGGGATGGGGGAATGGAGAAAAGAAGGAAGGGAAAAGCAAAAAGGAAAAAATAATGTATATGTAAAAGATAGTTAAGACAGTTATAGTACTAATTTCTTTTAGTTCATTGAAAAGAAAGATTTGTGCGAATATTTTTTAAACAATTAACTGCCTATATCTTTTTTTTTTTTTTTTTGGTACCAGAAATTGAACTCACAACCTGCTGTGCCACTGAGCTATATCCCCAGCCCCAAAGAAGAGCTACATTTTCTACCATTTTTTTTTTTTTTTGCACCAGGAATCAAACTCAGGACCTTGCATTTGCCAGGCAGGCGCTTGTGTCACTGAGCTATATCCCCTGCCCAAACTACCTATATCTTGTACTCTGAGTAACTAATTTAAAGATAACAATATGCAATGTATTAACCATTGTTACCCTCCTATTATCTTGTTTTAAAATTTTGTTTTATTTTTTTCTCTTTAAAATAAGAAATAAAAATGGAGATTCTGCCCACAAAGAGGATGGGGGAGATGGCTATTGAGTTGGTAAAAAATTCTACCAGCTACAACCCTTACCAAATACCCCATACTTTCCTCATACAGAGACCATCATTTCCTAACCGACAGGTTTGATAGGGAGTATCACTGGGGTGTGCAGAGAGAGGATGAGTAAGGATCTGAAAATAACTCTCCCATCAATCTATGTTAGAGACCATAAACTCCATAATCAAAGAAGCATTTCTTTGCCTTCTTATCCTAGCATTCTTGTAAAATGCAAGAATTCCTGGTCAAGGGGGTACAGGGGAGTTTTGAGGTAATGGAAATGTTCTATATTTTGATCTTGTTAGTGGTTACCTGTGTGTATACACAAGTGTATTAGTTTCCTATGGGTGCTGTAACAAATTACCACAAACTCGTTGGCTTAAAACAATACAATCCTTTTATCTCATTGTTCACTTAGTTCACTTCTCTTAGTTCCTTTTATCTCATTGTTGAGACAAAATACTTGATGCCCAGAATTAAGGAAGGAAAGGTTTATTTAGCTCACAGTTTGTGGAGGTTTCAGTCCATACTTGGCTGGCTCCAAGGCAGGGTGGCACATGAAAGAGGACAACAGTTCATGGCGGTGGAAAACAGCAAAAGCAGCAAGAGCAAAAGGGAGAGGGGAGCAAGGCTCTTTTCCCTCCTTATATTGTATTCCAGCTATCAGCATATGCTGGCTATCAGCCCACGCCCACACCATCTCTAGGCCCTCCTCTTGCATAGGCTCAGGATGAATACAAAGTAAGAGCCCTGGCCCCCTGCTGAGTCACATAGTTAAACTTCGAAACTTCTCAAGTTGACACAATGAACAATAGCCCAGAGTGGTGAGGTCATGTCCTTTTCACTGGAGGATGTAGAACTGCTGAGTTACTTAGTTAAGCTTCTAGACTCAAGTTGACACAGTGTATCTACCATAACAACATTTTTGTAGTTCTGAAGATCAGAAGTCTGAAAGTATCAATGGGCCAAAATCCAGATGTCAGTAGACCTACGCTTAAACTGCAACAGTCACCTTGTGACCATGAGACTATGGGAGAGAATCCATTTCTTGCTTCTTCTGCTTCTAGAGCTGCATTTCTTGGCAATATCCCCTTCCTCTACCTTCAAGCCCAGCAGCATAATATCTTGCTTCTGGCCTATAATTGCCTTCTGTCTCCATAGTTAAATCTCCCTCTGCCTCTCTCATAAGACTGGTGATTAGACCTATTTAGAGCTCACCTGGTTAATACAGCATAATCTCCCCATTTAAGATCCTTAATTTAATCACATCCTCAAATCAACCTCTATCATGTAAAGTAACATTTGTAGATTGCAGGAATTAGGACCTGATACCTTCAGAGGCCTGCTACAGTTCGTAAACATTCATTGAGATGCCCTTAAAATTTGTGCATGTTGCCTGCCTGGCAAGCGCAAGGTCGTGAGTTCGGTTCCCGGTACCGGAGAAAAACCAAAAAAAAAAAACAAAAAAAAAAAAAAAAAAAAAAATTTGTGCATGTTGCTGTTTGTAAATTATACCTCAGTCAAAATGAACACACTGGACAGGAAACTATAAAGTAGATAGACTTTTGGAGATGGGAAAGGGGAGGGGGGAGGAAAGGAGAGAGGGTAATGGGGAGGAAAGTAATCAAAATGTTATACACATGTACCAATATTCCAAAATGAATCTCATTCTGTATTACTAATACAGTAAGTCTTCGATTTACAAACATTCAAGTTATGAACTTTCACAGGTGTACTGTATAAGGCTCATGGAGGAATTCGACTTACGAACAATTCTCCTAGAATGGAACTCAATTGTAAGTCAGGGACTTACTGTATCTACTCATTAAAAAAGAAATGCACATACTCCTGGAAAAGCCATAATGATTTAAGCTCCATTATAATAATGACCTAAGACCTAGCAGATCTACTTTCTTCCTACTGAGGGGAACCATGGGTCGGATTTGCAAGAAGAGTAAGTACCTGGATGGGAGGCAGGCACCACGACTGTGGGTCTGGCGAAGATTAGCCCAAAAGTAGATTCATTCTGACCTTTCACCTCCCCACTGTCACCAGCCTTGGCAAGTATTTCAATCTTTCCCAGATTCCCAGCCTTAATTTTTATCCAGCTGTGGTCCCTGAAGTATCTGAGTGTCTAGCTCTACCTGGGAATCCCTGAGAAAGAGAAAGAGAGCTGTAGCAACTAAAGGACAGGGCCACAGGGTGCATATTAGTCAGGAATGTGGGGGCTGACTCAGTAAACTGTGCAAAGAGATTATGGGGCTGCTGTCTACGGCCCTCAGTGAGGCACAGGGATTAGAGAAGGCCTTGTACACCCCTCTGAGCCACAGCCATAGCCATCCTTGGAGGAATCTGTACCCATGGCATGGATCAAGGGTTGTGACTGTAGATAAGGACTACAGCCCAGATAGTTCTAAGTGGAAGCAAAAGGGGCCAAAGTCCTGGATCCTACGGAACTTGGAGGTTCACTCTGTAAGTCCTTCATGCTCAAGTAGGCCTGAGTTCTACGGGAAGGACAGTCAAGGAATGTCCTTGTTGTTTTCCTTGTCCTTTCCATCATGGGGGTCCTGACAGCTGCAGGGACAAAAATATCTCTAATTCCATGAGCAGTCACACAAGGCAAGGGAAGCTGCTTAGAGCATGGACTTAGTTTTAGAGATTGGAGAGAGTCAAGAGGTGGGGCAGGGGGAAGGTGCAGGTGATACAGAAGTCAGTTGCCTGTTCCCTCCGCTTGCACTGCCCTGTCAGGAGATCCTGCCGTAGGCCAGGAAGCCTGATACTTTCTCCAGCAAAAAGTGATGTTCAAGTCTCACATATATGCGTACATACAGTTCTTTCTTTATTTTAAAAATAAAAGGAGGAAAACATTAACAGACAGAAAACCTTTCACAAAATAGCAAAAGAACAGCACAGACAATACAGAGTTACAAACAGAGTGGTAGGAAATTAACAATGCTTGTTGTATTACACATTGATATCTTCAAAGTGGTTTCTCATGCAAACAGATAGAGACACGCAATATTGATCAATCAAGGACTCACTGACAGTTGTAAATACAGTTCTTTACACTCAGCTTCTGGCTCCTTTCCTGCACCTCCAGAAGACTGACTCCTGCCATGCACATCACCTGGGAAAATCACTGCTTCTGATTTTTAGCAACTTCAAGAATCCAAAGCCCCAAGTGTGAGGGGGGATTGGCGGCTACAGAAGGGGTATTCTATACTATACCCTTGGTTTTTATGTGGCCTGGAACAGCTGATCAATACATACAGGGATGGAGTGTGATATGTTTCTCCTTTCAAAAACAGAGGCCTATACTTTGAACCCTTCTATTTCTAGCTCCCATTATGCTTCACTTTTAAGGCCTCCAAGTCCATGTTGATCCCAGCCCTCCAGCTCAAGGATTCACAAGGCCAAAACTGGGTAGTTTCCCCCTCTTAACCTCTCCCACCTTTAATATCATCAGAATCCCTTACTCCCACCCTATTCTAGCACCAACAGCCCATTAATCTTCTAGCTACTAATCTTGTAGCCACTAATCTTGTAGCGACTAATCTGTTTTCCAAACTCTTGGCACCTGAGCTGTTTATAGCAGTGTCTCATCCTCCCTCCCCCAAACTCTATTCTTCTTTGACTCCCACCCATCTAAACACTCTAAGGGCTGTGAGTATAAGAGCCTGGGGAGGCAAGCATAGCAACCAGAGCTGGAGGCTGATGTGAACTTCATCTCTCTTCCAGGTAATATTCCAAGCCCCCTCCCTCTAGCCCACTTTAAGCCACACACCCCTTGCCCTTAGCATCCCCCTTAATATGATGGGGGATGCTGAGAGGCATCTTTCCTGACACAGCAGCAGGCATTCAGGCAGAGAGACCTGGAAGCTCTCCTAAGATCCCCGTCAGACCAGGCCTAGTACACCTCATAGGAAAGGACTAGAAAGACATTTTACTCCAAGGTTCCATAGCACCTGGGGAGACATTAAGACAAAGGTGCAGGTCTGAAAACATTCATGAGAGGGATGAATAATTTCAAGAAAGGCTTTCAACCTCCATAGAGGTTTCTGCAATCATCACCACGATAATGAGGGCAGAAGCCCCTTCTCTCCTACCGTTCTCTCTTCTTTCTTGCCTTTTTCTTTCTTCTTAGCTGAAGATCAAGGTCATCATGAAATGCACTCAGGGTTACAGTCTATTGCAGGAACATAAGGAGGCAAGTTTAATTCACTTGTTCATCCTAATTTATGTACCTAACAAACATGTCTTGGCACTTACTCTATGCCGGGTGATTTCCAGCCTCATCTCTAGCCCAAGAAACACATTTTCCTCACACTTTTCTGGATAAAAGCCTCTGTCCAGACAAGTTCATTCTCCCTGCAGTCTCTCAAGAGTGCTCCAGGCATTCCACAAAATCCACACTTTCTGGAGAATAGATAATATGGTTCATCACAACTTGTGCAAAATACGAGGGCTTCCCCTTGTCCAGAACAGGTAAAAGTATAGCTGAAGAAGTACCTTTGGCAAGAGGGAGAATGGGAAACTCTTGAGGGTAGCACGGTATCTAAGGAGGGGAAAGCCCATCACACTAGGTGAGTTTGGATGGTACACTGCAGTCAGGTAAGGAGAGGAGGAAACAAATCACAGCGCTTTCTTCTTCCTGTCACTCATCTCCAGAAAAGGCTCACCATCAGCTCCATGGCCAACATCTCCAAGTAAGTAAGAGCTCCTTCTAATGCTCTCAAACTGTGAACTGCATTCCACCCGAACGCTGGGAGTTACCTTTGGGGCAGAGGGATTTCAAACTTGTGGCTTTAAACAACTACCTCTACTTTTTCTCCACCTCATGCTCTTGTAACCTCTTCTCATCCTGGGAATATTTCCTTTTGTCCACACTTTCTTTTCTTTTCTCTCACTTCCCTTCCTTTTTCCTCCTCTCCCAATCTCCTCTGCCTCTCTCTGGTTTTCTCCCCAAAGGGTGTTTAAGAAGACCAGCTCCAGTGGGAAGGTAAGAGAACCTGGCCCAGCTGGGCAAATGAGAGGGTGAAGGGGATAGGTGGGCACATCCTTTAAAGTTTCGGGGATTTGGGTTGGAGGTTTCAGGGGATTCGTTAGGAAAATCATTGTGAGCCTGACCTGGGAGATTGTTCCACAACAGCTCTCCATCTACCTGGGAAAACGGGACTTCGTAGACCATGTGGACACGGTGGAACCCATTGGTCAGTGAGTGCAAGACCCTGGGGAGGAGAGAATGAGAGCTGGGGAGTAAAAGAATGCCTAGAGGAGCCATGCAGAAAGGGGAGGCCAACTGAAGGGAAGCGTGGGGAAAACCACTTCAGGAATCAACCTTTGTTTCCTAGTGTGTGAATTTTTCTGACCAGGGTGCCATATCTCCCTCTTTCTACAGATGGTGTGATCCTGGTTGACCCTGATTACTTAAAAGGTCGAAAGAGTAAGTGGAAAACCTTATTAGACTCTGTATATTTCAGGGGTCCTGAGCCAAAATGTCACATGCCAGACAGGCTGTGTGGAAACAGTGCACTAGGACAGAAGTGGAGAAGAAGACCAGAAAGTGGCAGGAACGGTGAATGCCTTGTCCGGTGGGGGCTGAAAACTGAGAATTCCATTCTGTGTGGCCAAATGTTTTGGTTGCTCAATAAGAACTGGAAGGCTGGGGTTGTAGCTCAGTGATAGAGCTCTTGTCTAGCGTGCACAAGGGCCTGGGGGAGGCCCCACTACCAAAAAATAAAAAAGAATTGGAAATGAAGCTCAAAATAAAATCTTTAAATGCCCAAAGTCAGAGAAGATCGTGGTTCTCCTTCTCCAAATAATGCTGAAAACAAATGTATTTCTAAGCATAAATAAAAAATAATTTTCCAAAATTATACAAAACTTACACGCAGACTTAAATTAGTATGTTGATGACTGGGTTGTAATTCACGTATCTCACTGCTGGGTGGCTTCGACCACCAGTGTGGTACATGCATGACTATTGCATATAAAAAGGTGGCTTTTTATTAATTGTATTAGGAAAAAGACCAATAAAAGCGATTAGATCTGTTTGTACCCCCCGTGGTACATGCTGCCCAGTGGGGACATCCAGGCCCATACTACTGGTGGTTCAAGCCATCAGGAACATGTTAAAATATGTTATTTCTAAAGTTTCTGATTGTTTCCATTATTGTTGGTGGTGTCTTGTTTGGCTATTGATCTAACTATGAGTTTAGACTGTCTATGGAATGATCTAGAACACCAGAGATGCATCTTTTCATGCAAATTTCCTGATTTTCAAATGTTGGTAACTCATTAAAAGATTTTAAAAGGTCTGGATAGATTAAAATACTTCTTTTTTGCTGTAGGCTGAAAGTGACCCTCAGGTTGCCATTTTGCAACCTCTGGCATATATCTTTCCATCTCTATTTTTCTGTAGGGAAACTGCTTAGCCTTTCCTTTAAAAAAAAAAAAAAAAGACCAAACAAATAAAGAAATGAAATAACCACAGGAAGCAACAGTAGTAAATACTACTCTGGCAGCAATACTATAGACCAAGATTACACTGAAATATTTTTTCATTGCTTTTTTTCTTGTAATTTTCACTAAGGATTAGCCCCACTGGGAGCCAACTAGACTGAAGATTGGATTTGATCTAAAAAAGGTTCAGATCAAGTTGATGAATACTAGTTCAGATGTAACCTTTAGATATTGAGGAATAAAGTAGCCTTGATCTCTCAGCTGGAACACAGCAGATAAGCAATACAGCATGTTTGAAATATCAGAGGATATTTGAGGTTCATACAGTCATGAATTAACCAATTTCCTTAAGGTTCCCAAGTACTTTATATTTCTGAAACCTAAATCAGCTATTCATATTTCTGAAATCTAAATCAGTTTCTCACATTTCTACAAAATCTTTGGAATAATCTGTTGAAATGAATCTTTAATAAAAAAAATTAAAGAAAATTTTAGTGAACTAGGTATAGGGGTGCACAACTATGATCTGACCACGTCGGCAGACTCAGACAAGAGGATGGAAGGTTTGAGCCCAGCCTGGACAAAAACTCAATTCAAAAAGGCAATGAGAAATAAATACCTAAGGTGACCTTGTGTTCAATTATAGAACCAAAACAATTCAGGGCATATACACAACTGATAGTAATGGCAGTTATCTCTAGAATATGATGCATTATGGTGAAGCTTTGATTTCTCTTTTTTGGTTCTATGTTCTGATATTCATAGCGTTAATATATATTGGTTGTATATTAAAACAAATAGAAATGAGTAACACTAAAAGAGATGTTGGCTTTTAAAAACAAATAAAAACCAGCTAGCTGGGCATGGCGGCAGATGCCTGTAATCCCAGTACTCTGGAAAGCTGAGGCAGGAGGACCACAAGTATGAGCCCAGCCTGGCTATTTTAGTGATTTAATGAGACCCTGTCTCAAAATTTTAAAAATGTTTTTTGTTTTTTTGGTTTTTCTCTGGTACCGGGAACCGAACTCACGACTTTGCGCTTGCCAGGCAGGCGCTTTTGCCGCTGAGCTAAATACCCAGCCCCTTAAAAATGTTTTTAAAAGCTGGCAACATAGTGTGAACACCCTGTCAATCCATAGTACCACAAAAATAATTAATTAGTAAAACCCAAGCTATATCCTAGCACCAATAAAGGATCAAGCTGCTAAAGAGCGCATGAGCACTTAGGTGGCAGCTGAGGACTTCTGCAGGCCCCCCCCCCCCCCCCCGTACACAAGCAGACAAAGTGAGCCAAGAACAATTCATCTGGCTAACACGCTCACCGCCAGGGCCACAAGAGCCTCTTCTGCCTCCCCCCTTCTGACCTTCTGTCTCATTCCACATCTCTTTCATTTCCTTCCTCCCCCTTCCTCTTCCAGCCACCAATTTTTGTTGGTGCTGGGGTGGAAGGTGGAATCTAGCGCCTCCTGCAAGCTAGGCATGTGCTTTATCATTGAGCTGCACCCCCCTCCTGACAGCCACCTCTCGTCCATCTCCTTCTCATCTTTCCTGTCTTTTCCTTGCCTTTATCCCTTTGCTCTTTCTTTCCTTTCTCTTCCTTTCTTCCACTTTAATTGGCCATATTTGAGAACCAAGTGAATTTATTATTATTATTAATTATTATTATTATTCTGAAAATTGTCTTCATTGTAGAAAAATTAGAAAATACAGGTAGTGCTCACTTCAGCAGCACATACACTAAAATTGGAAAATACAAATAAAGGAGAAAGAGACTATAATCTTATCATCCTCAATCATGAATAATCACTAATGATATTATAGTTCTTATTTATCACATTTTCTGTTCAAATATGTCTGGCTTTTTATTTAAAATGTTATACTGTAAATAATATTTTATAACCTTTTAAGCCTATGTCAATGTATAAAAATCTGCAGGATATGGTGCACATGCCTGTAGTTCCAGCATTTTGGGAGGCTGAGGCAGAAGGATCACAAGTTCAAGCCCAGCCTGGGCAACTTAGTGATTTAGTGAGATACTGTCTCAAAATGAAAAAATTTTTAAAGGATTGGCATATAGTCCAGTGTGAAAATCTGGGATTCAATCCCCAGTACTACAAGAAAGAAAGAAAGAAAGAAAGAAAGAAAGAAAGAAAGAAAGAAAGAAAGAAAATTTAAAAGAAAGCAAGGAAGGAAGGAAGGAAGAAAGACTTTTTTAGTTGGTTAGTACTATACTTTGTGGTTGTATCATAACGTGTTTACAGTTTACAATCAGTTCACCACAACTGTATTTACAATGTTCAGTTGTTGGACATTCATTTTGTTTTTGATAATTTTACTGTTGTGAACAACCTCACAAGTATGAGCCCAGCCTGGCTATCAAGGCACATCCTTCTGTATGTGTGGGCGGGTGTATTATCCCATAATTCCTTCAGTCTAAATGCTCAGAAGCTGAATTAACACCCAGAAGGCGTCATAGACTTTTAAACTTTTCTACATTTATTGCCAAATGGCTGCCCAAAAAGTTTGTATCAACTAACTCTCCCTCCTGCAGTATACCAGGCTGCCTGTCATCCCAATCCTTATAAAAACACTGGTATCATTACTTTCAATCTTTGTTATATTTTTAGTATAGATTCATTTTCCTTATTTTTAATTTTAAAAGCAGATAATCCGATATTCATTATGTTGATCTCTTTTAAAACACTACAATAATTTGTTTTCTACTCAGGAGTAACTATTGGTAATTTTCTTTTCTCTGGGTCAGGGATCCTGATAAAATAAAGATAACTTCCCCTGTTCTACATCTTCTGTTGCTTCATTTCCTATCACTGTGGCCTTGGACGGGTATTCCTCTAACCCATCCCACATTCAATTAATGCATTTCAGAGGCTTTCTATCTGACCCTAATCTTAGGTATGAGCTGCAAAGCACAAGTTGATAACTGCTCAATTTCTGTCAAGATTCTTGTCATTGTCACCATCGTCATCATTGTCATTATCATCATCATCATCCATACCTACAATCACTGTACAGTTACTGAAGGAATTTCTTATAACTGTACATCATCTGCTCCCAAGCACTCTGATTGAAATAAAGTTGGGTGCCCATGAGTCTAAGCTTTGGGGTCAGACAGGTGTGTGTCATAATCCTTAACTGCTTCTGAGTTCATTTAACACACCTGCAGAGTGCTGATAATAATAGAGAATTGTTGTGAAATCTAAATAATATATAGAGAGCTTCTACTACAGTTGCTATTGACACGCAAAATAACTGAAGCTCAGAGAACTCAAAGGATTTATGAAGGTATTATCCAAGCCGAGGTATTCTAACCCTAAATCTTTTAATTAATTAAGTTAGTTAGTTATTTAGTTAGTTTGCTGTAATGGGCATTTAACATAGAGCTTTTGCACCGACCTATACCTCCATCTTTTGGCAGAGGGTGTGAGATAAGGTCTCACTCACTATGTAGCACAGACTGGCCTTGAATTCACAGCAATCCTCCTGCCTCAGCCTCCCAAGTGTTGGGATTACAAGCAGGAGCCACTACAGCTGGCTCCCTTAGCTCTTTTTATTTTGAGGCAGGGCCTCACTAAGTTGCTAAGTTGCCCGGGCTGGACTAGAACTTGTGATCCTCTTTCTTCAGCCTCCTGGAGTACTGAGATTACAGGTATGCACCACCATGCTTGGCTTCTGATCCTCAATCTTATTCTTTTTCAAATTATGAAAAAAGGCATAGAGAACTGTATAATGAATATCTGTAGCACCCCCTTGCTTTTAAAAGGATTACAGAATCAAACTGAGGCCAGCCTCCTGTTTGTCCTTTCCTAAACCTCCCTCCCTTTCTCCTTCCTTCATCCTTCTTTCCCCACTCCAGGTAACCACTAACTCCAATTTGGTGTGCATTATTCCCATGATGTTTCTATATTTCTACTCCATACATATGTATCTGTGATCAACTTTAATATTGCTCTGCATACATGGTTTTAAACTCTGTATCAATAGTAACATATGGTTCACATAATTATGGTGCTTTTTTTTACTCAATAGTAAAAAACTTTAACCATGTCAATTCACATCTTAGCCCATTTATGCTTTAACAAAATCTTTAAGCCTGTGTAAATTCTAAAGAACAGAAATTTATTTCTCACAGTTCTGGAGGCTGGGAAGTTCAAGATCAAGGTAACCAGCAGATTCAATTGTCTGGTGACAGCCTCTCTATGCTTCCAGGATGGTGCCTTATTGCAGCCTCTTCCAGAGGGGAGGAGCATTGTGTCTGTTCTCACATGGTGGAAGGTGGAAGGGCAAGGGGTCAAATGTTGCATGAATCTTCTTTCAGAAGGGCCTTAATCCCATTCGAGAGGGAAAAAATCTTCATGACTTATCAGCTCTTAAACTAAGACTATCTTGATACCATCACAATAGCTATCTTAATAGCTATTTCAACACCTAAATTTTGGAGAGGACACATTTAAACCACAGCATTACATGAAGCTCTGGTTTATTTTTATTTATTTATTTATTTATTTATTTATTTATTTATTTATTGCCTTTTTGAGACAGGGTCTCGCTGTGCAGTTCAGGCTGGCCACGAGTTCACTCTGTAGCCCAGGCTGGTCTCGAACTCACAACGATCCTCCTGCCTCAGCCTCCTGAGTGCTGGGATTACAGACATGTGCCACCATGCCCAGCAAGCTCTAGTTTATTTTAACCTCTGTTTCATATTCAATTATATTACTGGTCTATAAATTAATTTATTACCCATCCTGCTGATAAGTATTTAGATTATTTCCCATTTTATGTTCTGGCAAACATTGAAGCTATGGACATTCTAATATGTATTTCCTTGTAAAAGGGAGCAAGAGCTACTCTAATGTAGTAGAATTCTTTGCATTGGGGCGGAGTACCAGGAATCAAACTCAGGACCTTGCATTTGCCAAGCGGGTGCTAAGCCGCTGAGCTATATCCCCAGCCCAAATGTAGTAGAATTCTTAAAGTATGAGGAGATTCAATTTTACAGTGCAAATTTTCCAAAGCGGTTCAGTTACCGTGTACTCTGAGCAATAGTGCATAAGAAGTACAGCTGCTCCCCATATTCATGAACCCTCAACACTGTCAGACTTCATAATTTTTGACAATTTGATGAGTGTGAAATGTTATCTCATTGTGGTTTAACTGTCCATTTATCTGATTGCTAATGGGACTCATTACATATTTTCACGTTACTGGCTATTTCATTTCGTCCTTTTGCAAAGAGCTTATTCACATTCTTTGAATATTTTTATATTAGTAGTAATAATTAGTGGTAGTATTTAATTATTATAATAATTTATTTAAATATTTATATTATTAGAATTATTAGTATAATATTTATTATTGATTAATGGGACTACTTATTTATTTTAGATGCTAAACTTTTGTCTCATATATGTGTTGCAAATATTTTCTCCCCGGATTTCTTTTTTTCGTTCTTTGTAAAACTTTTAACATAAAGGAGCATTAAACCTTTACTGTTAGTCAAATGTATTTCCTTTTTCTTAATGATCATAGTGTCTTGATTGTATTACAATGCATCTCTTTGTCTTCCTCTTTGTCTTCCTGACCCAGTTAAGATCTCTCTTCCCACTCTGGCCTGACAGGCCACTCTCTTCCTCCTTTGCTGCAGTGTTCGTCATGTTGACATGTGCTTTTCGCTATGGGCGTGATGACTTGGATGTTATTGGTCTGACATTCTACAAAGATCTTTATGTACAGACTCAGCAAGTGTTTCCAGCTGAGCCCAACAGCCTCCAGGTGCCCCTCACAGTCTTACAGGAGCGACTGCTGCACAAGCTAGGGGACAATGCCTACCCCTTTACCCTGCAGGTACGGACCTCAAGTCCTGGGCAAGGTTTCCAGGGAAGATTAAGAGAGAAAGCTAGAGAAGAACAGAAGAGAGGAGTCCCTATTTCTTCTGTTCACTGACTTCATTTTGGTCCTCTAGATGGTTGCCAACCTGCCTTGTTCAGTAACACTGCAGCCGGGTCCCAAAGATGCAGGAAAGGTGAGGTCTGCGTTCTGAGAAAGAGGATGTGCTAGTCTGCTTTCTACTTCTTTTTTTTTTTTTTTTTTTTTGCTTTCTACTTCTGTAGCAAAATACCTGAGACAATCAACTTAAAAAGTGAGAAGATTTATTTTGGCTCACAGATTCACAGGTTTCCATATATGGTCATGTGGCCTAGCCGCTTTGCATCATTGCGGGGGCATGTGATAGAGGAGGCCTGTTTGCCTCATGGTAGCCAGGAAGCAAAAACAGAGACAGGAGCGGGCTGGAGTCCCTATCAATATCCCTTTCCAGAGTACAAAGTTCCTCCAACCAGGACCAACCCCTTAAATGTTTCACCATCTCCAAATAGTGCCACAGGCTGGCAACCAACCCTTTGACATTGGACCTTTGCGAGTCATTTCAGATTCAATCTATGGCAGAATGGCAGACAAGTAGTGCCAGGAAAAAAGAACAGTGGTACAGATGGGCAAAACTGGAGAAATGAACAGCTAAGGGATGAAGCTAGGCATTTTCTTATAGGCCCATGGAGAACAGGGGAACAGCATTGGAAATGAGTTCTCTTTACTCCATCCTCTTTACAGGCTTGTGGTGTTGACTTTGAAGTGAAGAGTTTCTGTGCTGAAAACCTGGAGGAGAAAATCTCTAAGAAGTATTCTTGGTCCTCTCCCAAAGCCCTGTCCCTAGCTCCTGCCAGGAACCAGATCCCTCTTATGACAAAAACAGCCCTACTTCTAACCTCTATAGCATCATACCCAGTAATTTGGATACCCAGTTCTGAGTCCTCTCTTCCTCACTCCAGGGCAGGGGTCAGCAAACTTCTGTGTAAGGGCCAAAAGAAATATGTTTAGGTTTTGAGAGTTACACAGTCTTGTTTGCATCTACTCAACTCTTCCACTGCACAACCACGCTGCCACTGGTCCTACACAAATAAATAAATGTTGCTGTGTTCCAATAAGATCTTATTTGTAGACCCTGAAATTTGAATTGTATATAATATCCACGTTATGGAATATTGTTCTTTGATTTATTTCAACCATTTACAAATATAATAACCACTCTTAGCTCACAGGCCATATAAAATAGGCAGCAGGCCAGATTTGGCCAGTGGACCATATTTGCTAACCCTTGGTCTATGTACCTACGTTGAGAATCTACAGGAGGGCAGTGAGGGAGGCCTTCTCCTGTCCCCATACTCAAGCAAGGACTGGGTTATGGGAGCAGCATGGGGAGTTCCGCGGTTCCAAAGGGGATGTTCTGGCTAACTTCCTGGTCTCTACTCAGAGACTCTGTGCGGCTGGTTGTCCGGAAAGTACAGTTTGCACCCTTGGAGTCAGGCCCTGGCCCCTGTGCCCAGACCATCCACCGTTTCCTTTTGTCAGCTCAGCCCCTACAGCTCCAGGCCTGGATGGAGAAGGAGGTTAGTGACCATACTTCCTGAGCCCATCTGATACCTTTTTGTCACCAATTTCCTCCTTGAGTAGGCAAAGATGGGAGCCAGGGCAGCAACAGTGCTAAGGAAACAAGAATTCTAGGTCTTGATCTGAACTTTCTTCTGCCAACCTTGTGATGGGCTTCTCCTTCTGCTTCAGGTTCACTACCATGGAGAGCCCATCTCTGTCAGTATTTCTATCAACAACCGCACCAACAAGGTCATCAAAAAAATCAAGATTTCAGGTGAGTTTCTTTTTTTATAGCCTGGTACCTGAACCCCAAAATCACAGATAGGTTTCTTTCTAAAACTTTGCTCCACTTACCTGTCTATATTAATCTTAGTTTTCTCTCCAACACAAGCTTATTAAAATATATATCTTTGGGGCTGGGGATTTAGCTCAGCGGCACAGTACCTGCCTGGCAAGCGCAAGGTTGTGAGTTTGATTCCCAGTACCGGAAAAAAAAGAAAAAAGAAAAAAAAATATATCTTTGTCAGTAAGCGCATATTACTGAATCATGTATGGGGTCCCCATGTATAAGGTGGCATCTGCAGACAGTGAGCAGGGGGGTCTTAAGGATGACTCACTGATTATAGTCGTGTGCTTTTCCTGGCTTGTTCAGTTGACCAGATCACAGATGTTGTCCTGTATTCACTAGACAAGTACACCAAGACTGTGTTCATTCAGGAGTTCATGTGAGTGGTGCTGGGGATGGGGTGAAAGTCAAGGGTTGGGATGGTGGGAAGAGAGCTGAGAGAAGGGGGTTGGGAAAGGGAGAGAGGGGAGAATGAGGAAGGCCAAGGTGAGCACTAAAATGCAGAAAGGGAGGGATTCTCAGGAGAAGTAGATGGGCGGGTAACTAATTTGCCCATAGCAGGGTCATCAACACTCTAAGAGAGAGCAGAAGTAAGGATTTCCCACCAGAGCTAATACTACTTCTCTTCATAGTCAGACATCTCACTTCTCTTAGATAATCCAGTAGCATCTTGGGATTGTAGAAGACACTTCTGAAAGTGAAGGTATACTTTGTTGGCAAGCCTAGTCTAAGTTCTTCTCCTGTTCTCCTTTCAAAGAGAGACTGTAGCTGCTAACTCCAGCTTCTCCCAGAGCTTTGCAGTCACCCCACTCCTGGCCAACTGCCAGAAACAAGGCCTGGCATTGGATGGCAAACTCAAGCATGAAGATACCAATCTGGCTTCTAGCACAATGTAAGGTCAAGTGTAACTTCCAACCTCCATTTCCTGCCCCTAACTCATTCCATAGACTATATATAGCTTCATCTTCAGTGAAGCCTACTTACCTTTTAAATGTCGCTAAGCCAATGTTCAGACTCCTCCCAGGCCTGACAGCCAACAGCAAGCTAAATAATGCCCATGGGACCAGTGGCAGGCTTTGGCCATAGACAGTGAGAAAGGAAAATGTGGAGAGGAGAAAATCTTTATGTTGTATAATATTTCACAGTTCACAGAGGCCTCACATATGTGCTACATTCTTCATAAGAATCCCATTAGTCATTTGAGAAATGCAAATTAAAACAATGCTGAGATTCCATCTCACCCCAGAAAGAATGGCTATCATCAAGAAATCAACCAACAACAAATGCTGGAGGGGCTGTGGGGAAAAAGGAAACCTTGTCCACTGTGGGTGGGATTGTAGACTGGTACAATCACTTGGAAATCAGTGTGGAGATTCCTCAAAAAAACTGGGATTAAAGGTCCCACTCAACCCAGCTATTCCTCTTCTGGGTATTTTTCTAGAAGAACTGAAATCATCATACCACAGTGATACATGTGCACCCATGTTTATAGTAGCGCAATTTGTCATAGCTAAATCTTGGAAACAACCCAAATGCCTACCAACTGAGGAATGCATAAAAAAGATGTGGTATTTTTATACAATGGAGTATTACTCAGCTATAAAGAAAAATAAACTGGAGGATTTTATAGGTAAATGGATGCTATTTGAGACCATACACTTAAGGGAAATAAATCACACCCACATGTGTAAACATTGAATTGTCTCCTTAGTGTAAGAACCTGAAAGAGTAAATAAAATCTGAATAGATACTGTGAAAGCAAAAGAAACTGCTCAAAAGGAAAGAACAACTGGGATGAGGGAAAGGAGAAATGAAAGAAAGAAGGAAGGGAAAATATTTATATATACACAAGATTGCTAAGATAATTTTACTGCTAATTTCTATTGGTTTATTGAAAGGAACAATTAATGCTTAATATTTTTTTGGCCAAATTTGCATGCTTATATCTGGCAATCTGAACAACTACTTTGAAGATAACAATATACAATATAACAACCATTGTTGAATTCATATTATCTTGTTTTTTGAAATTCTGTATCATTTCTAATGTTTTTATTGATTTATTATTATTATTTTTTACTCTCTTTAAAATAAAAAAAAATCCCATTCATGGGCTGGGGATATAGCTTAGTGGCACAGTGCCTGCCTGGCCAGCGTAAGATCCTGAGTTTGATTCCCGGTACCAAGAAAAAAAAGAAGAATCCCATTAAAGTAGGATGGACAGGTGCTCTTATTCCATTTTATATTTAGGGACCCTGGGGCTCAGAGAAGGAACTTGTCCAAGGTTATATAAATAACAGAGATAGACAGGATTCTATTACATGTCATCTGGCTCTAAACACTTCAATCTCTACGGCTATTCTCTAGAGAAGATAGAAATAGAGTGAAAGACTAGGGGATAAGAACTGTAGGAAAAGTGGATAAAAGGGACAACAAGATGAAGGAACTGACAGAATTCTGTGATGTCTTTAATTTTGTCTTATGCCTTCAGAGACCCTAGCGTTAAATGTGTTCCCCACCAAAAGCCATCCAAAAAGCATACATTCCATGACCTCATGCTATACCTTATCAACCAAGTAGCTATAGACTGTTACTGCTAGAAATACCTTTAGAAATCATCCAAATAGCATTATTTTATTTTTTTATTTTAAAGAAAATAGTACAAAAAAAAGAACAATAGCCAAATACAAACAAAACAATGCAAGGACATTAAAAATGATCCAAGGTTTCAAACCAAATGATAGGGATTAACAGTTGTTGTTATATTACATTTGTTATCTTCAGTGAAGTTGCTCAGATTATCAGATGTAAGAATAGAAGATTGATTAAATCATTAAAGGGAATAAGAAAATAATAATTTAAAAGAACATTAGAGACAATACATAGTTTCACTAGACAGGATTGTAGGAATTTACAATGGTTGTTATACTGCAAATTGTTGTCATCACATAAGTTGCTCAGATTACCAGCTATAAGCATGCAAAATTGGTCAAAATATTTAAAAAAAAACCTTTTAATCATTAACTGTTCCCCTCAACATTCCATCAGACACCAGCAGTACAGTTAAGCCACCGATCATATATATATATATATAAAGCCTTAGTACTTTCTTTTTCTACTTTCCCTCATCCCATTTGGTCCTTCCTTTGAGCAATTTTTTTCCCTTTCTTATTATCAATTGTACATTTTGGGTTTTATTTACTCTTTCACGTTCTTACACCAGGGAGACAATGTGATGTTTACACATGTGGGTCCAATTTATTTCACTTATGAGTATGGTCTCTAGTTGCATCCATTTACCCAAATAGCATTATTTTACAGAGAGGGTATCAGCAGCCCAGAGCAATAGACTTTTCTAAAATCATACAGTTGCAGTGTCTTATTTTTCCCTCCCGAGTCATCTTTGAATGGCCATTCCCATGCTAAGCAATGTGGGGGATACAAAAATGTTTACGATAGTCTCTGCCTTTAGTCAATGTATAGGCTAGATGAAGAACAAATAATAAAAGTGAAATCTAACAGTTAAGTGTTAGTACATGTAGTTTGGATTATGAGTCCAACAGAAGTTAAAAGAAGCCAACATAATTGGCAAAACCTTCCTAGAAGAGGTAGAAAGAGCTAGATCTTCAGAATGTGTAAGATCTGGATATCGACAGAGGAAGAAATGAACATTTCAGACTGGGGACATAGCAAGGGCCCGGGCTAGAAGGTGGGAATCCACAGGATATTTTCAGACCATGGAAAGAAGACAGGTATGTCTATGTCGTGTCCTAGCTAACAGGGGAGTTAGGGCAGAGAAGCCTAGAAAGAGTAGATGAGGACAGATTGTTTGGGTCTTAAAAGTCAACCAGAATAGTTATATTCAACAAGGTAGGATCTTCAACAGAGAATAATATGGTAAAACTGAATTTTAGGAAGAGAAATGTGGTCCAAGTAAGTAGGAGAGATTACAGCCTAGGAGATCTTCTGAGAGAAGAAAATAAAGGAATAAGATGGAGTGATGTGAATGCACAGGAAGTACAGGGCTGAATGAATTACTTCCCCTGCCCCAAACACACAAAAATAGATAATGCAATTTCTAGTCTTCGACCTGGAATGAACAAGGAGCTGCTGGGGATCCTGGTGTCCTACAAAGTCAGAGTCAACCTGATGGTGTCTGGAGGGTAAGTGAGGGTTCGGAGTCTATATGGGCAGGGGCTGGGGAGCCAAGAGTTTAGTAGTTTGGTTTTTTCCCACTCAGACTGACCCAATGAAGCTGTTCCCCTTCTCCCCGACTAAGTTCCCAAACATGTGAGTTCAATGAATAAGTCAATTTCTTTCCAGAAACCCATTCTGTAACTGAGTTGGCCTTATGATCCATCATCCCCCTGGGAAACTAGGTTGTCCCTTCCCCATATTCAGCTGCTAATTTTGGGTGTTATTCTACCCACAGCCTCCTAGGAGATCTGATAGCCAGGTGAGAGACTATGGGGTGAGAGGATGGGCAGAAAGGGGACGATGTAGGGACAAGGAAACCAAAAGAGTGACTAATCAAGCTTGCTGTGGTGGTACATGCCTGCAATCTCACCTACCCGGGTGGCTGAGGCAGGAAGACCACAACTGTGAGGCCAGCCAGGGAAACTTATCAAGACCCTGTCTCAAAGGGGGTGGGGGGCTGAGGATGTAACCAGTGGTGGAGTGCTTGCCCAGCATATGTAGGTACTGGGTTCAATCTCCAGTACCACGGAAGGTGGGGGTGGGGCTTAGGATACAGCTCAGTGGTAGAACAATCGCCTAGAATGCACAAAGTCCTGAGTTTGATCTCTAGTATCACAGAAATAAATTAATTAAAAAACAGTGACTAGGAAGAGTCTGAGGGCATCCTACAACTAAAATCTAAGGGAGGATGGCTCGATAACTGGGCTTGTAGTGATGCCAGTAAATCCACCTTGGGAATCCTTGCAGTGATGTTGGTGTTGAGCTGCCTCTGATCCTCATCCACCCAAAGCCATCTCATGGTGAGCGACCAGGCGGGACTCACGGGAATGGTTGTCTTGAGGTCTGGAGGCCGAGAGGTTCTGATCTTATGACTTGAAGGCTAGCAGCTTGGGTAGAGATGGAACGTCAATAAGCAGGTTGGGTGTATGGGTTTTTACGGAAAGTTTGTGCAGGAGGGGAAGGGCTCAAAAGGGAGGGGAAAGAGTACAAATATTTCTCCAGAGAACTGAACAGCCCCTTGGCAGCTTAAACTCCATTTTTCCCTCCCTCCCTACGTCTGCTACAGAGGCCTGTAGGTAAGGGAATAAGAGACCTGGGAACCCTCGTCGCTACTCTCCATTTTATGGCGATGGAAATGTAAAGGCTTCCAAGGGTGTTGCTTTTAATACGTGTGCAGTAGAAACACATAGTTTAGCTTCCTGTCACATCTGAGTGTTTTTCATGCGCCCTCCTTTCCCTTTCTACACCTCCTGCCCTCCACCCCCGCTCTTGTTGGAATAGTCCATCTCCCTCGTACTTTCTATTTCTCCTTTCCCTTTTGCCTGCTCTCTTGACCTTACTTCCTTCTTTCATTCTCCCATTCCTTCTTTCTGTCCCACCCTCTGTTCTTATTTCTCTTGTAGCACTCCTAGGGGACTTTTGTGTTGGGAGAATTGGGAGGGAAGAAAAGGACAGAAGCCAGTGTGGCTGATGGGGTGGGGGCGCTACGGAGAGAGGGCCTTGGGACTGAGCTGAGAAGCAGGGAGGGGATCTCTTCTCTGGGGTCAGAAAAAGGTAATGAACTGGGCTCCTAACCCTCCATTCTCCTCTGCTGGAAGCTCTGAGGACATAGTCATCGAGGAGTTTACGAGGCAGGAGCAAGGCGGGGCAGACAGCCAGAAGGCTTTGGTCGCGGAGGGGGAGGAGGAGAGCTGAGCGCCTGGATCTGCACCCCTCTGCGTGGGAGCCCCCACTGTAACGCTCTAATAAATCCTTCTGTCCAGACGTGCCTATGGCTCTTTGCTATTTTCTCCCCCTGGAGAGTACTGAGAATTACCTTTCCTTTCCAATTCCCCCCTCCCCACCGCTGTGATTATATTACCCTTAGCAAGGACTTTTCTCCCGCCTGGCCTCACACTTCCCGCTGGCACTGCTACTTGCCCTCCTTCGGTGGATCCTTCAGCTTTCTCTCTGGGTGTGGCCGTCTCTGTCCCCACCCCATCACCCTACTCCCCAGCTGCCCCAAGCACCAGCACTGGCTTGTGGCACTGCAAGAACTCCAGGAGTGAGATGGGAGGGTGAGGCCACACCCAGGCCTGGGTTCACTGACCCCTGAGGTTGGGGAGACAGCCGGTGGCAAAGGCCGGATGTGGGAGGCCAGGTTTGATCCCACTCTCATCTCAAGCCCACCTGCCCTACCCGCTGCTACCTATGATTTTGGACCCTGTGAGACCGGGAGCAGAGCAAGACCAGAGCTTCTGGCCTGGAGACCAACATGAAACACAAAAACCAGGCTCTGTGCCGATCTAGATTGATACTCCAGTGGGCAGAGCAGTCATTTCGGGTCTGGGTTAGGCTTTGGGGATAGGCAGGTTGGGTGTGAAATGGGGCGGGAGCTTCTCCTGGAAACCAAGTTCCTCCTCTCCGGGAGTTTGGACTGCATATGCTGGAGGGAGGGGTTCAGAGAGACTGTGGGGAGGAAGGGCAGTGTTTGTCCCACTTAGCTCCCTCTTGTAGAGTGCTGAAGACATTCACCCTCATCTGCCTCGTCGAAGACAGACTGGACTGTGCCTGCCAAGTGGGCCCACCAGCAGTCACGCAACAGCTTTGCCACTTTCTTGGCCACCTCACTTGGAAAGCTCTTCCCCAGTTATTCATTGGAAGTTGAGCCAGGACAAGCTCCTGAAGGCATTCTCTGCTTCTGGTTTTAGAACTGCTTGGTGTTGGGGGGTGTAAGTACAATTTCTTCTGGCACACCTCAAATCCAATCTCTGTGGGGAAGGTCGACTAATGCTGTTTACTTGGAGAAGTTATCAGTGTCAGACAGCAGAACGGTCATGGATTTTAGGCTCAAAGGTTCCTGGCCCTAGGGAGGCAGCATTACACTTCACAAGGATCTATCCTTGTCGACTAATTCTAAGTTACCACTTTGTGGGCCCTTCCCTTGTTTCTCATTTGTCCAGAGAGGTCTGCAGAACGACCCTCTGCTTAACTGATGACGGACAAGGTTTTGAATGATGCTTATTTTGTTGGCTGAAAAAACTGGGAAGTCTTTAGACTTGAGAAGGAAAGCCTCAGTAAGGGGTTCAAGGCAAATGGAGAGTATAGTCTTTTCCAGAGGAACATCTCTGCTTTCCTACAAATCAGGTTGTGAAATAAAGAACTTTTTTCCTTAAAAGAGTACAAGACATCATTCTCAGTATGTTTACTGAGACCAGAACCCAAACTGGTTACAATGCGAAAAGTATATTAATATTTATTTCACAAAGGGGTTATGGAGGAAGCAATAGAGAGGTTGGTAAGACTAGGACAGGTACATTATTCTCTCCAAAGTCCCAACAAGTGTTTCAATTGCAACATATTTTCTTGCACACATCATTTCTTTCAAAGAGATGGGTAAGTGGGTAGCTGTATGTTCAAGAGGCTACATTGTTGTCATTATGTTGGAAATCCTAAGAAGCTATAGTTACGTGAGAAGGAATTTCATCACTGTATATCATGCTAGCCATTCAGCCCCATCACGAAGAACTGATATTTTATAGCCAACATAGCTCCTGGGATTTTCACTCAAACCACCAGCAAGGGCAAGAAGGCACCTGTCTAGCTAGGCTGAGGAAGCTTTGCCAAATCTAACTACCATGGCCTTGGGCTACGTGGAAGACGGAGAAGCCCAAAACACACACTGCTAGCTCCAGGCAAAACAAAAAAACAAAAACTAGAAAGAAAGCTTAACTTTTTTTCTCTTTTAAGTTTACAAAATAGGATGGGCCAAAGGGTGTAGCCACTTTAGAAAATGTCTGGCAGTTCCTCAAAAATGCTGTTACCTTATGACCCAGCAAGTCTAGTAGATATAACTCCAAGAGAATTGAAAAACATGCATTCGCAAAAAAAGTATGTATCAGTGTTCACAGCAGCAGTATTCACAGTAGTCAAAAGGTGGAAGTCACCAATGTGTCCATCAGCATAAGAACGAACAAATAGTCATCCATAAAAGGAATGAAGTCTCCATACATGCCACCATGTGGGTGAACCTTGAAAACGTTATACTAAATGAAAGAAGACAGACACAAAAGGCCACGTATTACTTGGTTTCATTTATAAGAACCGGCCAGAAGAGGCATCTTTAGGAACAGAGTAGATTAGTAGTTGCCTAGGGCTGGGGGAAGGGAGAAGTTGGGCCAAATGGGGAGTGACTGCTAATATTTCCATTGCAGTGCCTCTACTACCCAGCACTACTTTCCTTTTTGGATGACCTTCCCTTGTGCTACCGTAGTGTGCGAGGCAAGGTTCATCTTTCCACCATGCAGCACAAAGGTCTGAAATCATCTTAGCTTCAAATTTTTTTCATTTACTTGTCACCATTCACATGTGCATAGCTATTTCTGGTACGTGGTTTCTGCCCTTTTTTCCAGAAGTAACTTCAGCTCTGGTCCAAGAAGGGAGTGTCCTTTCTTCCAGCTTTGCTGGGGTAGGGAATACACAAGCAGAGAAGGCAAACTTCCTTTGTTGAATTGATGGCCAGGCTAATTTTTCTGCTTCAGTGGAATTTAAGGGATAATGGGACTAACTTAGCCCAAAGTAGCTCCTTGGTTTGTCTTGAGGTGAAGGGCGTCAGTTAGAATTCCTCATGCTTTTGCTACTTGGGAGTTGAAGATGGACTGTAGTTATCTCATTCTATTACTGTCCTTTACACTTCAGGGGTTAAAATCTACTTGGAGCCTTTTAAATACTCAGGCATCAAAAGTATTGTTCCTATCAATAGCGTGGGCCATCTCTACCTAATCTGATAGGTTTACATATTTGGACTTTCCTTATCAACATTATCCCTCACCCCCAGGTACAGGGTTTACATACTTGGCAACTTACCCTCTTCTAGCTCCTGGGCGTAGGAGTAAAACAGAACCCCTGAAGGTGCTACCATTTTTCCAGACTGCATCTCACAGCTTCTTGCAGTGCCTGGAAATTCTACCTTTCTTTCTCAAACAGTTGAAAGACATCTATGGGAGGTGCAGCTCTACATCAGCTGGGAAAACCTCAAAGACCAATACAATATATTTTCTACCGTCTCCTTACATTCACCCTCAATAAATAACTGCTTCTTGGGCAACCTGTTCAGGACCCCTCTGTCTCTCAGGAGCTATTCCTACTTGCCATTCCTTTTCTCCAATAAATTTTCCTACTCTTAACCTCTATTGTTCCTTAGAATTACCCACATTGTACCCGCCTCATGATTTTGCTCTATAAAACTTCAAGAGGTGGGATCGTTAACAGCTCATTTGGGACCCTTCCTGTCTCTCAGGAGCTATTCCTATTCTCCATTCCCCTATTCCTAATTCCTTTTCTCCAATAAATTTTCCTACTCTCAAAAAAATTACTGCTCCTTTAGCCTAGTCTATGTTTACACCGTCCTCACACTATTTCTATACTTCCACGATGCAGCTGCCTCATGCTAGTGCCCCAACACAGAACCATTCCAACCACGTACCTCAAAATGAGACTGACCCTTTTTAAAGTATGTTTACCACACTTCTAAGATGGGTTTTCTTAATCTGTTAATCATAATGTCTTGGACCTCAACATTTAGCCAACTCAGCCATTATTTTAGCGGAAGTATCTAAGCCTCCATTTTCTCAGATGGCCACCGGGGGTCAGCAGAGCAAATAGAGCCAACATAGAATAAAATATTTCCCAAGAAGCAGAGATGAAAATTACTTCCGGCCTGGCTCTGCTGGCAAGGGACGGTGCCCACCTAGCAGTGGTACCAAGCCTCTAGAAGGCATACTTTTGTAGAGCTGGGGTGGGATATATGGGAAGAGTCAGTTTCCTTATAAAAATCTATCAGTATTTTGAACAGTGTTCCCCAATGTTCAAAGACTTACTTACCTTGCTTATTTAAAAAATCAGATTTCCATGTTCTATCTTCGATCAACAGAAGCACTCTCCAGAAGGAACCATAAATACATTCTTAAGTGCCACAGGATTCGTTCAAGGCAAATTTGAGGTTTTCATCACAGGGTACTTTATCCCTTACTTCACAAAAAAACTATGTTCTGAATGGATGTTTTGAACAAGCCATTGAAAATGGCATAGGTGTGACCCAGAATTGCTAACAACAAATTAGTAAATAGATATCTAACAACATACCAGAAAGTTCTTTGGGGGGGGGCAGAAAAAAAGAGAGAAGCTGATAGTTACCAATCTACAGGTTAGAAATTGGCACATAATTTCTTATTGCCGCCTCTGAAAAGAAGTCCATCTAAGCCTTGGTCTAAATTCCAGATTAAAGAATCTAGGAAAAAATTATATTAATTCTGTCCTCACAGAGAAATGCCCAAAGCTCCTAGGGGAAGGGGTACTGTTTTTCCCAGTACATTTCATCCTATGCCATACTTTGGTTACACTGTGGCTAAGGTTCTGCAGCCTCTCTAAAGTTCTAGCCAGGCATAGATGGGCATTGTCATAATTATTTTTCTCTTGTTCCTAAGACAAAATTCCCAGTGCCAAAGTTAAAAGGAGGAAAGGTTTATTTAGCTGTTTGTAAAGGTTTCAGTCCATAATCAGCTGGCTCCAAAGTAGGGTGGCACATGGCTGAGAGGCAACAGTTCATGGTGGCGGAAGACAGCAAAAGCAACGAGAGGGACCTTTTCATGGCCAGAGGTTAGCAAAGCCACAAGGGAGGGAGGGACAAGCCTCTTCGGTCCTTTATACTGTATACAGGGTACCTGCCCTAGGCCAGATGCAGCAGCACTCACATCCTTAACCGTAGCCAGAACTATATCAAACCAATCAGTAGACTGATTTACTAATCATGCACTCTTAATCCCAGCATGACACACTCTAGACTGAGCCACCTCTGAAAACATGAGGATTTAGCCACCAATGGCTACATGAGGATTTTAGGGGACACCTAGACACAAACCATGACCCCCTACTCATACACATCCCTTTATGCAAAAGGCATTTAGTCTATCTTCAAAAGTTGCCAAAGTTCTAACAGTTTCACAATTGCTGAAACATCCAAGTCCCAAGTATCCTGAGGTTTAAGGCAAACTCTTAGGTGGGAGCAGCTGTACAAATGAAAATAAAGTTAAACACTTCCAACATTCAATGGCACAAGATAGACATTTCTATTCCAAAAGTTACAAATGGGAATACAAAGGAATAGGACCAAAGCAAGTCCAAAATTCAGCAGGGCAAACATTAAATCCCACAGCTCCACTTAAAGCATTCTAGGCAATGTGAGCTCCAAAGGGCTTGTGTGGCTCTGTCCCTATGGCACTTCCGGTGGTAGGAGCTCCCATGGTTTCTCATTGGGACCACCTCTGCTCCCTCCTTGTAGTTTTCCTCAGGCAATCCACATTTCTGGCTTCTCCACACTTCTGTGGTCTCCACTGCACCTTTGGCTTCACACATTGCCCTCTCAGGGGGCACACCGCCTAGCCTCCCAGGTCTTCTGAAATGTAGGTGGAAGCCTCCCTGGCCCAACAACTCTTCCATTCTTCATGCACTGAGTGCCATGTGGATGATGCCAAGGTCTACCACCAGCTGAAGCAGAAGCCAGGCTTCTTTCTCTCTTGGCCGTAGAGGTCAAGAGCCTATGAATCAAATCCCAAAGAACAACTTCCCTAGGCTACCACCATTGTGGCAGACAGACGCTTGTGCCACTGAGCTATATTCCCAGCACCACCACCATTTTGGAAGATGGTACTCTGGGGTGCTCTTCTCAAAGCAAAGTATTTCACTTTTGTAATTTTGAGGCTGCACAGGGTAGTTTCTGCTGCTTCTTGTGATGCTCTCAGGCCATCTTTTCTATTCTCCTATTCCTTCTGAGCAATCAGGATCACCTCTGCTCTATCTTTACAGCTTTACTGGAGTTTTCTTTCTGGCCAAACTCACAATGATTTAAATCATTCTGCTGGCCTCTTTGTTCTTGATTCTCAACACAGATCTGGCAAAAAGGCCCTAAGAGTAGCCATACCAACACCTCAAAATCTGGCTGCCTTGAAATTACTTCTGCCAGGTTAATTAGTCCACCACCCTTACTCTTACTCTCAGGCAAAGTCTCTGGACACAAGCAAAATGCAGACAAACTTTCTGCCAAGCCATAATGCACATGTCTGGAGTCCCAACAGCCAATGTAGTCTTCTCAGCAGAAACCTCCAAGCCTGGTCTTTACTGGCAGGATTTCTATTAGCCTTATTGTCTTCTGAGCTATGACCAGAATCTCTCATGCAGTACAGCCTAAGGCATTCCAGCACTACTTTTTTGATGGGCATCTCCAAACCTTTCCAAATTCTTCCCATAAGCCACTGCCAAAGGCTCCTGAACCACATGGTCAGGTATAGTTACAGTAGGACCCCAGTTTTCTGGCAACGAATTCTCAGTTACTGTTTGCTCTCATTGTGAGACAAAATACCTGATGCCCAAAGTTAAAGGCAGGAAAGGTTTATTTAGCTCAGTTTATAGAGGTTCCAGTCCATAATTGGCTGGCTTCAAAAGACAGGGTGGCAAATGGTAGAGAGGCAACAGTTCATGGTGGCAGAAGGTAGCAAAAGTAATGAGAGGGAGCTTTTCATGGTAGCCAGAGGGTAGCAAAGCAACAAGGGAAGGACAAGCCTCTTTCTGTCCCTTATATTGTATACAGGCTACCCGCCATAGGGCAGTATAGTACTCATCCCCTTAACCCTAGCCAGAACTATGCCAAACCAATCAGTGGGCTGATTTACTAATTACATACCCTTAATCCCAGCATCACATACTCTAGATTCAACCACCTGTGAAAAAGCCCATACTACATGAGGGTTTGGCGGGGGGGCACATCTGACACAAATTGTAACAGGCATAGATGCTGCTGTTTTTTTCCACTGACTTCTCTCTTTGAAAAAGCTTTTTCTTGTCTCAAGAGCATTTTATGTCCAATCATTACCATTCAAAAGTCACAATACTTCTTCAGTATTGTGTTTAACTTTCGAGGGGAGAGGATAGAGAAGGGGCAAAAATAGTGTGTCATTGGAGTCCCCAAAGTATATATGAAACTTCCAGTAATATAAGGATGGGATGAGATGGCTGGCAAATCAGACACAACATTCCTTTCTTTTTTTCCTACTGATTTCTACAATCAAAATGTTAACCTGGGTAAGCACCTAGCCTATGGTACCTAGTAAATGTCAGTTTCCTTTTCTAGCTGGGTTCTCTACGGGCTAGGCTTATCCCAGCCCTCATGATTCTTCTCCTTTCAGGGAATGAAGCTCATCTAGAAAACCAGGGAACTGAAAAGACAGTACAGTTTGGGTAATGCAGTTGGCTATTATGTCTCTGCATCTTCCCCACCCAATATGTCAGGAAGGGACTGAGAAAAGAATTTCCCAAGTGGCTTCCCTGGGGCCCAGCCAGCTCGTGTTGCAACCGTCTAGTGAGCTGAAACTCTCTAGTGCACAGTCCTCTCTTTTTGGCGATGATAATCTAGGGGAAAGAAGAAAATAAAAAGAAGGAATAGAACAGGTTATTTTCAGGCCTGAGCTTCCAATTTCCCATTCCCAGGTTCTAGTCATCATTAGTAACTTAAAAGAGTCCCTACATAGGTCTCTGCCAAGTAAAAAAGAAAGTGACACTTACTGTAGGGAAAGAAGCGCACACGCATGCTGATTTCACGGGCTGTCTTCAGGATCTCAACAGCCTGGAAAAAACATAGCAGCTTATACAAATATAGAGAAATAAACCATGGCAGAATCACAAAAGGAGGAATGGGATTTGATACTCCAACCCTCTGGGTCACTAATAGCCACTTCCCTCTAGTACATTTCTCAAGGACAGATGCTTTTGTACGAAGTTACAGACTAGGCTAACCTTGTCCAACTTGTCCAACGTGTCCTACCTGGGATGGCTTCTTGCATCACCACAGCCCAAGTGCTATTCTCACCTTGCTGTGCTCAATATCTTGGAAATCAACATCATTCACAGCCAGAACTTGGTCCCCTTCTTGAAGTCCTGCCCGATGTGCGTCTGAGTCAGGAATCACCTGGATGGGGTAATTTCAGAAGACTACAGGTGAAGTCCAGTGCTATTCAACTGTAAAGTGCTATTGTTTTTTTCTGTGACAATGGGAGACAGATGGCTTGTTTGCCAAATGGAAAATTCTGAGTGAGAAATTACCATTTATGCCTATTATGAGTCTATCAAGTCACCATTCTCTAGGCTCTTGGGGTATCAGGGTACTACAATCCGATAACAAAGGGAAGCAGCTATTCCTATTGCCTACCAGGCATACACACCTTGGAAATGAAGATGCCTAGCTGAGAAGCCTTTCCTCCTCGGATGTTAAATCCCAACTGCAAGACAAGAACACAGAACTGGAGCTCAAGATACACCACACAAGCACACTGAGTAGTAGCACGGTTTAATAGCTCAGGTTGTGTGTTTCTGAGGGAAATGAGAATTTTCAGGAGTGGTGTTTCCCAACCCATCCTATCAAACAGCCAAGTTCTCGTATGGACAAATCTAGCCTGGAGTAAGAGGCTTTCTTTAAGCTTACCTGAGCTCCAGGAGGCTTCTTCAGTGTGACAATTCGGGGCAGAAACTGGGTCAACTCATTGTTGTAGTCTGGGTGGTACACTCTCTGCAAGGCAGGAACCCCTGAAATCTTACTACCAGCCTTAGATGTCATACTTACCTTCTTCTAGAATATTAATGCATCATCCCCAAATCAGGAAAAGATAGGGTCATAAGCTCAATTTAGGTAGAATAAGTAAAACTGTCCAAATGAGTAATTGTTTAGCATGAGGACATACTAGCAACCCAGCAGCTCCCCACTTTTCACTTTTTAACAAAATGAAATGTCAGGCTCTGCATTTCCAGAATTCACTGGTATAAATGGAACCCTCATGGAAGCCTTTCATAAGAAGTTCCCAATGTTCCACTGTTGCTCACAATTCATCTTCTGGGTCTTTTGGCTAAAATAAGGGCTAAGATTCACTCTCCATTTAACTTTCTAACCGTGTCATCCTACTTTTTATGCATCATCTCATGCCCCGGGGGGTGGGGTGGGGGGTGGAAATTCCCTTCTCAGGAATACAGAAGGTTCCCACCTCATGAGGAGGAATCCATGCTGGGGGATTCTCATAGGCAGGCAGGAAAACCACCGGGTAGTCATCATAAGGAATACGGCTGTCCATCTTGGTCAAGGTCCTGGAAAGAAAGGATGAACTGAAGTAAAAGTGATTCAAAAGAGAGAGCAGTATACCAAGGTGTAGAAAGCAGTTCCAAGCTATCCAAGGCAGTCAGTCCACATTTAGGCATTAAGATTGAGAGGAGCTAGGCACTGTGGTGCACTGTAATCCCAGCACTCTGGGGCAGAAGAATCACAAGTCAGGAGCTAGCGCAAGCAACTTAGCTCGACCCTGTCTCAAAAATAAAAAAAGGTTGGGGTTGTACCTTAGCTGTAAAGAACCGCTGGGTTCAATCCTCAGTATGGGGTGAAGGGTGTAGAATAGAGAAGGACAAGTGATGGAAAAAACCTAAATGTATGGATGCAAAGCAACATGCAATATAGTACTACTCTAGAAACATGATCTCATTTCTCGCAAACATCCTGCAGAACAAAAGTTACCGTCTTTATACTAGAAAAGAGGAAAACAGGGTCGTGTCTAAAAATACCTACTTTCTTTTTTTTTTTTTTTTTTTTGTTTTTTCTCCAGTACCGGGAACCGAACTCACGACCTTGCGCTTGCCAGGCAGGCGCTTTTGCCGCTGAGCTAAATCCCCAGCCCTACTTTCTAAGTTTGAGGAAGTGCTAACTCCAGGTATCCAAAATCACCCTATATTCTCTAAAGATAATTAGTAACGATGGGGTCTTCACATCGGCTCTTCCCTCACCCCTAAGCCACCTGTAGATCCTCTTCCCACACCCTGCCCGAGTCCCGCGCTCACAACCGCGTAAACACCGCAATACCTCACCGGCAGCCAGGCCTCGGCAGCCCGAGCGGGCTCGCCGCCAATTCGGCCTGGGAACCGGAACCGGATGCTGGCTAGTGCCGAGTGGGGGCCGGGCTGTGGCAGGGTTGCCCGCCCCTTCCTAGTGCGTCATCCCGCCCGCGCCGACAAGCGTGCTCCGCCCGCAGGCTGTCGGCGCTTGGATTGGTTGCCGCCTCTGGGACTGATTTGAAACTTGGCGGTTAAAGCTCCGTTTGGGACCCAGCGCCAGGAGAACGAGAAAGACCAGGGGAAAGGACGTTACAGTTTGGTGAGTTAAGGGTGCACGCTTGGCTCGGATTTTGCCTTTCACGTACTTTGGGGCTTTGTGTTGTTTGGTCGCTGTTCCTGCTGTTTGTTTTGTTCCCCTCTTCATTTCAGATGCCACTTTACTCTTGAGAATGTCGGGCTGACGGGCCTATCCGTCGTGGCCAGATCAGAGAGAGCGAGAATAATCTCAGGAGGCAGCGATTCCAATGAGGAGGGCCCTTCTATCCTTGCCATCTTACGAAATACTTTAGCAAACTTCTCCCTCCCTTACCCCCGCCCCCCGCAGCGACGGTGTTGCGCTAGGGCCATGAAGGAAGAGGTGAAAGGAATTCCTGTAAGAGTGGCACTACGTTGTCGCCCTCTAGTCCCTAAAGAGATCAGCGAGGGCTGCCAGATGTGCCTTTCCTTCGTGCCTGGGGAGCCGCAGGTGCGTAGCAGAGTCCAGGACTTCTTTTCTCAGCAGGTGGGACTGACTGGCAGTGGGGGGGGCGTGGTCTAGCCTTTTTCCCCTAACGCCTTGTCCCTTGCGTTCTGCAGGTGGTGGTCGGTAATGACAAATCCTTTACCTATGATTTTGTGTTTGACCCCTCTACTGAACAGGAAGAGGTCTTCAATACAGCAGTAGCACCACTCATAAAAGGCATATTTAAAGGTGAGGCGATCTAGTTCACCGATGTTTCTTGAGCGTGTAGTTTGTGCTGGGTACAGTGCTTGGGTACTGCAAATCCAGGGATGAGTGAAACACAATTCTTGCCTTCAGAAGCCCCACAGCTAGCTGGGCATGGTAGCACCCTCCTGTAATCTCAGCAGGAGGATCATCACCTCGAGTTTGAGGCCGGTCTCGGTTACATAATGAGTTCATGGGCAGCCTAAACTACAGGGAGACACTGTCTCAAAAAACCAAACCAAACCAAAACAACACAAAACCCTCGAAAAGTCCACAGCCTAGTTGTGAAACCTAATAAGATTTGTGGAAGTCTCTGTTACCTTGAAGCTTGTTTGATACTGTATTTGCTTCCTGTGATTCTGTTTATCTTTGTATGGTACATGTTTTTGTTTGTCCTGGAACCTCATTAGAGTATAAGTTCTTTTGGTGGGTGCAGCTGCTGGTGAGTGTGCTAACCTGAGTTCCAGGCTTCAGTATTCATTCTATTATTTATTCAGAGATAAGTAATATGGCTTACAGACCATGAAAGAGTTCAAAGTCCATGGGGTAGGAAGAGAGGTAGATGATACATAAATAATTTTGAATACATAAAAGGTTTTTAATTTGTTGCACTTATCTTAAAAAAACTATTTTAAAAGTTGAAAATATGCAATAGACTCAGTCCTGCTATAGCAGTAGCACAGTTTTCATGCAAAGTGCTATGAAAAACAAAAGGATGACATTAATTCTGGGAGATTGGGGATGAATTTCACAGAAAAGGGAACCTTTGAGATTGACTGGTCTTGAATGATGAGAATTCTTTTAGGTGGAGAAAGGAATTTCCTACAGCCCCTGAGTACTATGGCCAGTTAGGCTTTAATAGGAATACCATAGCAGGGTTCTGTTTTGTTTTTTGTCTTTTGAGACAGGGTCTCATTATGCAGTTGAGGCTGGCCTTGAGGTCACTTTGTAGCCCAGGCTGGTCTGGCACTTGCAACAGTCCTCCTGCCTTAGTCTCCTGAGTGCTGGACTTACAGGTGTGTGCCACCATGCCCAGCTCCATAGCAGGGTTCTAAAGAAGATACAATGCCTGGATACAATGCCTGAGTGATGTCTAATTGTTATCTTAGTACAGTGGTTATTCAAAATTCAAAAAGGTTCATTTGAAAGAAGTAGAATTATGGCACACTAGTGCCTTAGAGTTGAAAAATGCTTTTGTACCTCATCTAGTGTGATTTTGAGCAAGCTCTTTTTGCTATAAAGGACGGTATTGGAACAGCTGACAAAACTGAAGTGGGATTTGAGGAATAGATGGTCGCAAGTGGCAATGCAAATTTCATTAGTATGATGGTTGTACTTGGTGTCATGCTTACAGTTTTAGTAGTTACTACTTAATTAGCAAATTATAACAATTGAGGTTATGGTGAGAATAGCCCATCTATTGTCTAAGTGTATCTTTTTTAAACCTTGCTACAGTTGTAGTTGGGTTTATCTGCTTTTAATTTCAATCAAAAATTTTAGTTTATAGGATGAAAGGAAAGTGCCGAAGTAATGACTAATTGGGACTTTCTGACAAAACAAAATATAAACATTTTTATTAGAACTAAACTGAAACAGAAAGACTTTGAGTCTTTCTGCAAACAGTACTGATTACATTGATGATAACAGAAAACATAGCCACTGTTCAATAGTGTATTCCATTTAATATATTAGAGAACACAAACAAGCAGAAAAAAACAAAAATCACTATCCTGGGAGATAAACATCAAAATGTTTATAATGGATATCCTTTGGATCTTTTCCTATGCATTTACTTATACTTTACAATTTTAACTTGCTTTTTTTCAGTTATTATCATGAACGTCTTCGAGTAGATAATGCTTTATCAATGCTGAAAAAAGTTAACGATATATATATATATCATGTTGAATCGTACCAAAGTGATAATTTTTCTGTGAGGATCCAGACCATATGGTTGGCATACATTTTAAGTTTAGGTAGGGAATAGATGGGTTTTCTTGGGGAGTCTTTTTGAGACAGTATCTCTGCTGTGCAATTCAGGCTGGCCTTGAGCTCACTTTGTAGCCCAGGCTGGTCTCCAACTCACAATGATCCTCCTGCCTCAGCCTCCCAAGTGCTGGGATTAAAGGCGCATGCTACCATGCCTGGCAGGAGTAGTTTTATCAATAGTAAAAAACACTGGTGCTGCCTTTTCAAATGAAAGTTCTTAATCAAAGAAATACAAGACTAAATCCCTTTAGAATACAGCTTTTAAGACTTTCATTAAATTCTCATAGTTTAGAATTGCTCAAGGTAGCGAGACAGAATTATAAATCTCTGAAAGGCTTTTAACTGTGGTTTTACCACATTCATTATCTTAGTCATATCTTTAAGTATTTGACTTCATAGCTTTTAAAAACTATCAAGAGGATACAATCTGAGGTTGGTATTCTTCTTTGCTTATTTTGAGTAGTGTGAAGTCCTGGCATCCACAGAACTTTTCTTTGTGTCTGCTATTCTTAAGAAATTCTGTTTTAGCCAGGCATGGTGATGTATGTCTGTAATCCCAGCACTTGGGAGGCTAAGGCAAGAGGATCTCTGTGATTTTTAAGGCCAGTCTGAACTACATACTGAGACCGTGTTTAAAAAAAAAAAATCAATAAAAATGGAAAGAAAAAAATTCTGTGTTAAGGTTGTAATCTCAATTTTGTTAGAAGTAATTGCTGAAGGAATTTGAGTGTATTGATTGAGAATATTTGAGTGTTGCTATGTATATGACCTCTGTTTTGCCAGGATACAATGCAACCGTCCTGGCCTATGGGCAGACTGGCTCTGGGAAAACTTATTCAATGGGAGGTGCATACACTGCAGAGCAAGAGAATGAACCAACAGTTGGGGTCATTCCTAGGGTAATACAATTGCTCTTCAAAGAAATTGATAAAAAGAGTGACTTTGAATTTACTCTGAAAGTATCTTACTTGGAGGTAAGTGATTTATCTTTAATTATTCTGAATTCAAAATTATCTTTGGGTAGAAAAATAAATCCCCCAGCACTTGAGAGGCTGAGGCAGGAGGATTGCTGCAAGTTCAAGGCCAGTCTAGGATACAAAGTGAGTTCAAGGCTAGCCTGAACTGCATAGTGAAACTGTCTTGCAAAGACAAAAAAAGAAATAGAGAAATAAAAAAAAAAAAGAAATCCAAATCAGATTTTTCCTGGCATGATTCAGATTAGTAAATTGTATTTTTAGTAAATTACATTTTAATAAATTGATAGAGAAAACTTACTGGCTCACCTCCCACTCTGCTCTTTTCTTATTAAAATAGTCTATTTAGAGCCAGGGATATAGCTCAGTGGCACAAGCACCTGCCTGGCAAGCGTAAGGTCCGGAGTTTGATTGCCAGTGCCAAAATAAATAAAGAAATAAATAAGTAAGATAGTCTATTTAATCAGATTATTAGAGGAATTTGCATTGCCATATTAAAAATGATAAAAATTTTTAGTTCTAGTTTGGCCTCCATTACTGATTCACTGTAGAGTGAGTGTGCGAAAAGTATTTGATTTTCCTTCGTTGTTTTGAGACTTAAGTTACAATTACCTGCTTCATAAAGAATGATAAAAAATCAGATGAAATACTGAGCTGTATAAGTGGCAATAGAATGTGTTTATTCAGCAGATATTTACTGAGCACCTAATATGTGCCAGATACTATTTTAGGCATTTGGGTGTATCACATTCTTGGAAGATATCAGTAGACAAAACAGATAAAAACCCCTGCCCCATAGGAGTTTGCATTCTAGTGTATATCAGCATACAAGTAGATCGGCCGATTATATCTAACCTCATGACACCAAAACCACATTTAATTTAACTATGCAATTATAAATTATATGTCAATACTTTACCCTAAAGATGAATATCAATATGTTAAGAGGCATAAGAGATACAGAGTTGGAAGAGAGGGAGTTAGACATCTCTAAGATTACTCTTTTTGATTTTAGGTTAGGCCAGTTGTGACCAAGATAATTAAAGACAAAAATAACTTGGGTAGCTAGCATGTTAAACAATAGCATCACCAATAATATCAATCAAATAATAGTGCTTACTATTTACTAAACTTTGTTCTAAGTACTTAAAATTCTGCTTGCTGTTGAAATACTAGTTGCTACTTCTCCATTTTTTCTTCCCTTGCTGTCTACCTCCATCCTTCCCTCCCACACAGACCCACTGCTTACATTTTAACGAAATATTTGAAGCTGATGCTGTTATGAAACCATTAAAGTACTGGGCATTCATGTAATTTTACATTTGTCTGCTATTTCTGTTTTTTTCTTTTTTTTTTGGTTTTTTGGTTTTTCTCCGGTACCAGGAACCGAACTCACGACCTTGCGCTTGCCAGGCAGGCGCTTTGCCACTGAGCTAAATCCCCAGCCCCTTGTCTGCTATTTCTAAGAGATTATATTAGGAGGGCAGTCTCAGCTTTGGGAATGTAGTTCAGAGCACTTACCTGGCTTATGTGGGTTCTGGGTTCCATCCCAGCACACAAAAAGTTGGGTGGGGAGAACAAGAGGGTACAGTTTCAGTTTTCTTATAAGTAAATTTGTGAATTCATTTTTATAAAATATCAAATGGTTACCTATAAGGTTAAATTCCTTTCTTGTGGTGGGGCTTGAACCCAGGGCCTCATGCATTTTTTGAGAACTACATCCTCAGTCCCTTAAAGTCCTTTACTTAATTCTAAAATGTAATACATACTTATTGTAAACAAAATTTTAAATATAAGAAGTTGCAGTGTATTTTAAAAGTTACCTATATGATCGCACTACTCAGAGATTACCACTGTTAATATCTTGTTTTTGCCACATTATTTTCAACAATATCAGATTTACAATGAAGAAATTTTGGATCTTCTATGCCCATCTCGAGAGAAAGCCTCTCAAATCAATATCCGGGAGGATCCTAAGGAAGGCATAAAGGTGTGTTTGTCTTTCATTTGATGTTATTAAAAATGTGGGAAACGACTAAAGTTCACATCCCTTTTCTTTGCCACTGTGGTTTTAAATGACTACTAATATCTTAGTCCTTCAGGTTTTGTGTGGTCCTAATTCCTTTTGTTGACCTAGAATTCCCAGGTGGGAGGCCTTATGGGGACGGAAGGCAGGGAAGACTCATTATTTTATCATCTTCCTGTTACTTCCTGAACGAATGGTAATGTCAACTAAACATTTATTAAGTGTTATGAGGCTGAGCTGTCCAGTGTGGTAGCCACGAGCTATAAGTAGCTATTTAAGTTTAATTTAATTAAAATTGAATAAAATTTAAAACTCAGTTCCTCAGATCTACTGATCACATATCAAGGATTTGGTAGCTATGCATGGTTTACATTGTGTTGAATAGCGCAGATACACAACATATCAGTGATACTAGGTAATTCTGTTTTATAGTATTATAATAGAATGTTATTAGAATGTGAAAAATTAAATATGAAGTGTTTAAAATTTGCAATACCACAGGAAGAAGAGTTCACTTATTTGGGAGTCTCTGGTATAGATACAGGATGAGGAGGCAGAGACTGAGTATTCAGAAGTGCGAAAATCAGGCTGGAAGTAAGAATCGGTACTACAGACTTGGGAAAATGTGGAGAAATATCTTAGCCATCTTCTCCTTTTCCTCTTCCTCTGCACAAAGAATAAACATTAGCTGGGCATGGTAGTGTACACCTATAATCCTAACCCTCAGTAGACTGAGGCAGGAGGATTGTCATGAGGCCAGCCTGGGTTGTGTACAGTAAGTCCCTGACTTAGAAACGAGTTCTGTTCTGGTAGAACGTTCATAAGTTGATTCATTCTTAAGTCCAACAAGTGAGTCTTATACTGTATTTCCACTTACGTTTCCATGGTTATTGCTTTGCGCTTTTTAGCAGTCTCCTTCATATCACCTTTGCTTTTCCTCTTGCTTACAGCACACAGCAGCACAACTGTGACAATGTCTGACAGACATGTGAGCTACTTCCGTGATTTGTTCACATGTGTGAATGTTTGTAATGGGAGGTCTATTTGTATCTATGTAAGTTTGAAAGTCGAATGTTTGTAAGTCAGGGACTTACTGTAGTGTGTTCACGGTCAGCCTGAACTACATAATGAAACCCTGTCTCAAAAAACAAAACAAAAAAGAAACATTGAAGGTTTGGAGTGCAGGTGAGGAGCAGATGCCTATGTTCCTGAGGGTTTGTTTGTTTGTTTGGAGTTTTGTTTTTGCCTTTTTGGCCATTGTTAGCTACGTACTAATGCAAGTTTGAAGGATGAAGTCTGATAAGTGTTATTAAAATGTTATTTTATGGAATACAGGAAGACTTCGCAGAGTGGGGATAAGAAATCTGGGCAGAATATTTGCACCACCAGAAAAAATGTTGGTACTAAGCTAGTTCTTGATCGTACTCTAAGCTTTTTTATCTCATGCTAAAGCAGGAATTAAATCCCAGCTATTGCTGGAAGTGTGATAGGCAGTTCAGAAAAGCATGGGATCCTGACAAAGATTAAGGTGTATAAGGACAAGTTTGTAAACATTTTTTCAAATAGGATAGATGGGATTTAAGTAGAGAAAATAAGTAAGAGTACTCTTGTAGTAAGGAATAACTTCGTCAGGAAAGCAGAATAGGTCTAGTCCAGTCTGTCTGGATTAGAGGATTTGGACTGGGAAGTAACAGGATATATGTTAGGATGAGTTTATGAAGCTAGGCTAAAGGGCTTAGTTTTTGAGAAAAGGAAAATAGCAAGTAATAGAACAGCATAGAAACTATTGGATACTTCTTAATGAAACATTGCCATGGCTACTTTCATCAAATTTTTATCTTATATGTGTATCTCTCCAAATATCTTAGCTCTTAGAGTTTAGCAAAGTATTTTAAAATCTCTTTGTATTCTCATTATCTAACACAGGGCTTAGTACTTAGGTGACATTTTAGGAAACAAGATTTTAGGAAGACTAAACAGAAATGAAGTGAAAAGTAGAAAGACTGAAATGAGAAAGACAAACTGGGGAAAGTGTTGTTTTATTTTTCAGACATTAATATGGACTTGAACTCAGAAGATAGGTTCAGAAAGGAAAAGGAAGAGGTGGATTCAAAAGAAGAATGGCTAGAAGTTGATGATAGGTGGGATATGGAAGAATGGGAAGAATTGAAGGTGATCTGAGGTTTTGAGGTATAAGAACTGAGGTATTAATAGAGATAGGAATAGAGGAGGAAATCAGTGTTGGTGGAAGGAAGATGAATTTGGTTTACAGTGTACTGTTTTCAAAGTATACACAGGGAGTTAGAAATAAAGAAATATTGGAGCCACAGATACTGATTTGAGAGCTATGTAGTAATAAAATCATAGCATATTGAGATTAGAAGGGATTTCATCATCATTTAGTCCTATCCAAGAGATTTCAACTTGTATAAGTTCTCCCAGGTAGGTGCATATCAAGCCTAAGATTATGCTCTGGCTTTCTAATCCAGAGAAAACAGTACCATGCTATTTCCTTTGGTAAAAATGAAGTATAAAATGGGTAAGGGGTACTTGGAGGCACATGGAATCATTTGGAGGATGAAGTAGTAAAGAGATACCACAACTGATTGTGTTGGACTTAGTCTCCTTTGGGATCAAAGTTTACTTTTACTTGTGACTCCCTGGAAGTCACCTTGCCATTGCTACCCTAAAATCTGGAGGTCTTCTCTAGATCCAGTATTGGCTGATACCCTTATTTCTGAAGTTCCTGGGCGAAGATTAGAGACCTTGGTTTCCAATTACTTCACAGAGTTGCTAGTTTAAACAGTCCTCATTTTTACAGGTATTCTATTTGTAGAGGTTCTACTGCAACATCAAGACTTTTTTTTTTTTTTTGACATGGTCTCACTCTGTAGTTCAGGCTGGCCAGTGGGGTCCTGAGAGGGGGCGATGGGAGATTAAGAAAAAACTAGACATATACTAAAGGGAAAGCTAGGACCAGGTGGGACCTGACCTCTAAAGAGGCAGCAACAACCCAGCACAGTCTGCATCTTTATTTATACATAGTAAAAAGAGGAGAAGCATGCAATGAAGTTGGAAGTGCAAGTTCTCAGTGCTTTGCTGAGAATACTGAAAGTGAAACATTCTCAGAGCTATCTGTGCTGTAGTTAGCAGGGAAGAACATCAAGGCTAGACTCCTGCTGGACTGGCCTTGCCCTAGTCCCAAGGAGTCCACCGACCTCTAGCTCAGCCATGGCTCAGCTGCTCCCTACACTTGAACTCACTTGCCCAGGCTGGCCTTGAACTTTCGGTGATCCTCCTGCTGCAGCCTCCCAAGTGCTGGGATTACAGTGTGTGCCACTTTGCCCTACCAAGACATTTTCTTTAAAACCACCAGTCCCTATATAGTGTACTTCAGTTCACAAACTCAGTTCTCTCCACCACTCTGGTCCCAAACCAAACTAGATGAGAACTGAATCAAATTTCCCCATAAGGTCAACATTGCACCTTAACCATTAAATTTAATTTGAAGTATGAATCATAAAGAAATTTTTCTTTCTTGGAATTAGATTATAGGACTCACTGAGAAGACTGTTTTTGTTGCCTTGGATACGGTTTCCTGTTTGGAGCAGGGCAACAACTGTAGGACAGTGGCCTCAACAGCTATGAACTCCCAGTCCTCCCGATCTCATGCCATCTTTACAATCTCCATAGAGCAAAGAAAGAAAAACGACAAGTAAGTTAAATTTAAAGAGTCAAGATTTTTTTTTTTGTTCTGTTTAGGTTGAATAGGCTGCATCTTCAGTTGATTTGACATCAAACATCAGTATTGTGAGCATTAGTGACCAGTGGAGCTATTTTTATTGACTTGAAAGCAAACGAGAGCTGGCAGATCAGCTTTGATACTCAGCTAGTCTCAAGTTTGTGTACTCTTCTCATTTGTGTACTCCTGTCATCATCACAGGAATAGCAGCTTTCGTTCCAAGTTGCATCTTGTAGACCTTGCTGGATCAGAAAGACAGAAGAAAACCAAAGCTGAAGGGGATCGTCTAAAAGAGGGTGAGAATAATTTAAGGGCACACTTCCAGATACGAACTACTCTACCGTACTGTTCTTGGTATTGTTGGTGTTTTGACTGGGATATTTAAGATCACATTGTAATAGGTACATTTCAAATTAGAAGCTGATTTCACGCATAGTAAAAAAAGTTTCTTTCTTTCCCTTTGCACGCATTCTGTAATCCAGGTATGAGATTTCAGTCTGACCCTTAGTTTGATTTCATCTTCTCCAGGCAAGTTCTAGTTTTGTTTTATCTCCTCAACCACTTAAGATTAAAAATCAATATCCTAATTCTGTCATTCCAAATATTCACTGTCCTTCCCAGTTTGCTGTCACATGTGTACCCTACCAGTATGATTTCCATATGTTTGTTCAAGTTGTTGAATTTAAACGATAAAGCTTCTGTTGCTAGAAAAGTCCCATATGTTATTAGAAACCTTCATCTAATATGATAGTTACTTGGTGATCTGCATGTTTTGGGAATGGTTCTTACGGGATTATTAATCTGTCTAACAAAAATTAACACCCAGTTTCTCTTTTTCAACTTTGTTCTTTAAGGATCGCATAAAAGGTTTTGTCAAATGTCTTGCTAAATCCAGATATGCTATGTCTACCGTGGTTCTTATAGCTACCACCTTAGTAACAGTATAACAAAGAAATAAGGATTAACCTTTTTCTTAGTGAATTCAAGCTGTTTCTAGTGCTCATTCTTCGTTTTGTAGGATGGAAGAATTTACAAGTTGGCCAGGAATATAGCTCAATGGCGCAGTGCCTGCCTGGCAAGCGTGAGGTCCTGAGTTCGATTCCTGGTACCAGAAAAAAAAAAAAAAAAAAAAACAGAAAAAAGAATTTGCAAGCTATCCTTATAAAATCCATTTGAAATTTATTGGTCTGTAATTTATGGATTAACATTTACCCGTTTTTTTGGAAATTGAAATTACATCTCCCCAGTTTTCTAGCACATTTTTCTCCATGATTCCTCAAAGATCACTGACATAGCTTCAGCAGTCACATTTGGAATTACTCTCTGTTCTCTAAGCTATTCCTAATTCATTTGGCATTTGAACTTTTATTAAAATAGTTGGGTTCTCACTTACTCTACCTCAGTCATATTTTTAGTCAAAAGAGGGAAACAAAAATAGTAATTGAAGAATTTTACCTCTTTGTCATTTGTCATTAGAGCTGGCACAGAACAGAGACTTACTTCATTCAGTTTTTGTTCTGAATGTATTCTAAAATGCCCTTTTAGTTCTACATTTGCACTTTGACATTTAGCCTTGTTAATACTATTTTTAAAGATTCTTTCTGGTTGAGGAGCAGGGTCTTGTTATGTAGTTCGGGCTGGCCTTGAATTCATTTATGTAATACAGGCTGGCTTCGAACTTCTGGCAATCCTCCAACCTCAGCCTCCCGAGTGCTGGGATTACAGTTGTGTGCCACCGCACCTGACTTTAAAGATTCTTATACCTTCTTTATATTCTTTTAGGTGTATAGTCTCAGTTGTTTAATTTAATAGATTTATTAGATATAATTCACATACTATAAAATTCACCCACTTAAACTGTAATGTCTGACTTTAATATATTCACAGAGTAGTGTAGGCATCACTACAATCTAGTTTGAAAACATTTTATCACCCTGAAAAGAAGCATCATACCTGTTATCACTCATTCCCAGTTTTCAACCCTTTCCCTAGACTGAGGCAGCCACTAACCTACATTCATATAAATGTAGTCATATGATATGTGGTGTTTTGGGACTGACTTGTTTCATTTAGCATAAGGTTTGCCAGTTTCATATATGTTGTAGTATATATCAATAGTTCATTCTTTTTAATTGCTTAATAATAGTCTACTGCACAAAAAAAAAAGGGGGGGCCGGGGATATAGCTCAGAGGCATAAGCGCCTGCCTGGCAAGCGCAAGGTCCCGAGCTCGATTCCCAGTACCACCAAAAAAAAAAAAAAAAAAAAAATAGTCAATTGTATGGCTATAGCACATTTTGTTTATCTATTCATTGCTTGCATCCAATTTTGTGAACATGCATATATAGTTTTCATGTGGACAAATGTATAATTTTTCTTGAGTATGTACCTAGAAGTGGAATTCCTGAGTCATATTAACTCTCTTCAATGTCCTTTTTTAAAAAAATTAAAGTATGATTAACATACCATAAAATTTGTCCTTTTTTAAAGTATAAATTTCAGTGGTTTTTGGTATATTCACAAAGAGTTGCATAACCATCACAATAATACTTTTTTAAATATTTTTCTCCCCTCAAAAACCAACTCATACCCATTAGGAATCACTCCCTATTTTCCACCAGTCTGCCTCCTCCTCATAAGTAATTCTCTGTATAGATTTTTCTATACTGGCCATTTCATATAAAAGGAATCATGCAGTTTGTGGTCTTCTGACACTGACTGCTGTCATATAGCATGTCTTCAAGTTCATCCGTTTTGTAGCATGTATCAATATGTTTTTATTACCAAATAGTATTCTGCTATATGGAAAAGTAAATTTCTCTGAGTATCTATCAAAGAATGGAATTTCTGGATCATATAGTAGCTCCATGTTTAACTGGTTGAGTAACTGGCAGACTGTCTTCCAAAGCATCTGGTCTGTGTTACATTCTCATCAACTCTATAGGAGGGTTCTAATTTCTCCACAATCTCACTTGTTAGGTCTTTTTTTGTTTGTTTGTTTGTTTTTTGTTTTTTTTTCCGGTACCGGGAATCGTACTCACAACCTTGCGCTTGCCATGCAAGTGCTGTGCCGCTGAGCTAAATCCCCAGCCCCTTGTTAGGTCTTTTTAATTGTAACCATTCTAGTGGGTGTGCAGTGGTATATAGTTGTGGTTTTCATATATATTTCCTGATGGCTAATGTTGGGCATTGGTTCATGTGCTTATTGTCAATTTGTACATCTTCTTTGAAAAAATATCCATTCATATCATATTTAGGTCTTTGGTCTACTTTTAGTTAATTTTTTATATGGTGTGAAATAGTTGTCCATCTTCAGTTTACATGTGGGTATCCAGTTGTCTCACCATCATTTGTTGAAAAGGCTATTTTTTCCCCATTGAATTTTCTTGGCCTCCTTGACTAGAAGCACTTAAGAGTCTCTATTCCACTCATCTATCTATATATATACATATCCTCTTATGTTAGCAACACACTGTGTTTATTACTGTGTATTTGTAATATGTTTTGAAGTTGAGACATGTGAGTCCTTCAAGTTTATTTTCAGGATTGGTGTGGTTTTGGCTTTGGCTTTTTTTTTAAATTTTTAGAGTGTAAATTTTATGCTTCTTGTGTTAAATTTATTCTTTTCAGTATCATTGTAAATAGAATTGTTTCTTGATTCTTTTTCAAATTTTTATTAAGTCTATATATTGATCTTGTATCAGCAACTTTAAGAGCTTATTTATTAGTGCTAATAGTTTTAATAAAGTTTGTTAGAATTTTTATATACAAGATCATATCATTTATCATTTATATCATATCAAGATCATTTCCTGCTTTTTTCCAGGTTCCATTGGGTGGCATATTGTTTTCTATCCTTTGATTTCTAATCTGTGAATTTTTTTGAATTAAATATTTTTCTTGTATACTGCCTATTGTTGGATTTTGTTTCTTGATCCATTCTGCCAATATGTGTCTTTTGATTGGGGAATTGAGACCATTCACATTGAGAGCTATTATGAGAGGTATTGAGTTATTCCTATCATTACATTATTTTCCTATATTGATTTCCTTATTTTTTCCCCTGTTGCTTAGCTGTTTATCCTATCAGATGTTCTCATTCTTTTTGACTTATTGGCATTCTTGGCTTCACTTTCTCAAATATATCCTTGAGAAATTTTTGTAATGTAGGTTTTGTGGTCATGAATTTCTTGAGGTGTTCCTTGTCATAGAATAACTGCAGGATATGTAAGCCAGGGTTGCAAGTTGTTTTCTTGTAGGGCTTGAAACACTTCAAACCCTCTTGACCTTTAAGGTTTATATAGAGAAGTCTGCTATAATTCTAATGGGTCTACCTCTATATGTGAATCCATTTTAGGCGTGTTTTCCCAGAACTCATTTGCAAATCGGGTACTTGCTGTATATATGTGGGATCTATTTCTAGACTCTGTCCTGCCCTTTAGTTGGTTTTTAAATTTTTGTTTTTTGTTTTTTGAGATAAGATCTTGCTGTGTAGCTCAGGCTGGTCTTAAATTCGCTATGTAGCGCAGGCTGCCTTGACTCATGGTGATCCCCTCCTCAGTCGCCCAAGTGCTGGGATTGCAGGTATCTACTACCATGCCTGGTGGTTTCTTTTATTCTTAACCCTTTTAATGTCTAGATTATAGTATGTTTTATTCTCTAGAAGGGCATTTCCCATCACTTTTATCAGAATTGTTTTGATTATTTTCTCTTCTAAATGAATTTTAGAATCAGATTGCCAGGTACTATTAAAAGTATTTTTGTAATTTTTATGGAGCATCGAATTCAATTGATAAAATAATTTAAGGAGAATTTAGTTTCTGTCTAGGAGCATAACCTGTCCCTCATTCAAGTCCACTTTGTCATTAGTAAGGTTTGTGGTTTTCTTAACGTAATTTCTTATACTACGTATTTTGTTAGATTTATTCCAGAATATTGTAATTTTTGTTACTATTTTGAATATCTCTTTCTATTTTTCTATTCCTGTCTAGGAAATGTAATCATACATTTTGAATTTTGATCTTGTATCTCACCACCTTGCTGAATTGGTTTTGTAATTTCTCCTCATTTCTCTGTCAAGTGTCAGGAATTGGTGAGGCGGATATTCCTGCTATTTTCTGTGGGGTTTTTTTTTTGTTGTTATTTTTAAGACAAGGTCTCACTATGCAGTTCAGGCTGGCCTTGAGCTCACTTTGTAGCCTAGGCTGGCCTCGAACTTGCAGCAATCCTCCTGCCTCAGCCTCCCTAGTGCTGGGATTACAGGCATACACCACCACGCCCGGCATTCCTGCTATTTTCAAGTAGACATTTTGGTCTCTTCCTTTCCAACATTTCTGTCTTCTTATCTTTTATTAGTATAAGGTCGAATAGTACTCTAACAAGAAAGTTGCTAGTGTTTCACTTTTAACTATCTACTGTACATTTCTGGCAGAAACAGTTATCAAGATAAGGAAATTACTTTTATTCCTAACTTGCAAAGAGTCAGTTGCCCATTTTTTGTATGTGTGTATAATGCCGAAGAGTGGGTCCAGGGCCTCATACATTCTAGCCAAGTACTGTACATCTGGGCTTCACCCCAAGCCCAAGAATTACATATTTTTAAAATAAGAAATGAGTGCTGAATTTTGTCAGTGATTGGGAATTAATTGTTATATAGTTTTTTCCTTTTTTAACTTAATGAAAGATTGAATTATAAAAATAAATTTTCTGTCGTTTCCTGAACTGACCATGAGAGACTATTCTTTCTGTACACTGCTGGATTTGATGTCTAGTTATCAATTTAGTATTTTCTCAAGTTGGTCCTATGAGATAGTGGCCTATAACTTTTTTGTATATGTGCTCTCCTATTAAAGTGTTACCAACAATATAAAATGTTTGGGAAACTTTTAGTTCTTTTCTATGCCCAGATACAGTTTATATAACATGGGAGTCATTTCTAAAGCTTTTTTATTAGTACATATTTGTCATTCATATTGATCACATTCATCATTGGGAATTTGTACCTGTACATAATATATCTTAGTTCTTTTTTCCCCCTTTCCTCTTCCCTCCCTTCAGCCCTTCTTCCCCTCTCCACGTATAAAACTTTGTTTCCATTTTTTTCTTCCATTCTCTTTTTTTCCTTTGCCCTTCCTTCCCTCCCCTGACCTCCTCCTCTGTTTCCCTTCATTTGAACACGTTCTTCCTGCTTCCCAATAGCTGTCCTCCGTTGTGCTCCTTATTTACCCTTTGGGTTTCTCATACGAGAGAAACAGTGTGATATTTAAACTTGTGTGTCTCATTTATTTCACTTAAGAGCACGGTCTCTAGGTGCATCCATTTAGCTAGAAATCCTCAAGTGTATCCTTTCTATGGCATTGTATATAAAAACCACATTTTCTTTATCCATTCATCCATTGATGGACTATTAAAAATTGTGCTGCTATAAACATGGGTGTACATATATAGTGATATATAGTGGTATATAGTGATATATAGTGACGTATAGTGGTATGATGCTTTTAACTCTTTTGGGAAGATACCTAAAAAGGGAGTAGTTGGGTCAAAGGGAACCTGTAGTGAAACAAATCCCAGGTAGCTTTATTTATTTCAGTTTGCATCTGTAAAATACTAGAACTGTTTTACAAATACACTGGCCTAAAATTTAAAAAAATGCTTTAATATAATCTAATGTTCAAATTTCCAGTTGTCTCATAGGTTTTATGTATTTGGATGAAAATCTAAAATAAACAAAGTCCACACGTTCTTACTGCTTGATAAGTCTTTTAAATCCCTTTTTAAATTTATTTATTTATTTATTTTGAGACAAAGTGTCACTATGTAGTTCAGGCTGACCTTGAACTCATTCTGTAACCCAAGCTGGACTTGAACTTACAGCAACCTTCCTGCCTCAGCCTCCCAAGTGCTGGGATTACTACATTGTACACCACCATGCCTGGTTTTTAAATCTTTAATCTATAGGTGTCTCTACCATCTCTCCTTACCCATCGAGTTCCTGGAATTTATTTATTGAAAACTCAGGTTACAATGTAGAATTTCCCAAAGTCTGAATTTCATTGATTCTAAGTACATGTAGTTTAACGAGTTCCTTTTTTTATCTGTATTTCCTACAAATTGATAGTCAGATCTAGATATTTAATTACATTCAGGATCAGTTTTTTTCTTTTAGCAGCACATATTATTTGGGTATGTCTCTTTTGATGGTATAGCTTATTTATTTTCTATTGTCCTTTTCTGAAAAGATATATTTAAAGCCATACATTTCTTCTAAGTGCCACCTGTATGTAATCTTATAATTTTGAGAAACATTCTTGCTTTTCACTTCTAAATTGAATGATATTTGTCTCTCATTTTCTCTCTAACCTTAGGTAGAAGGTGCTTCTGTTTTCTTTTTCTAATTTCTAATTTATTAAATTAAGATCAATGAATGTGTTATTTCTTGAAATTTAGCATGATACATGGTTTGTCTTTATTAACAACATACATACACACACACACATACACACATATATTTGTGGTGATGGATTGAACCCACAACTTCATGCGTGGTAGGCATGCTACATCCTCAACCCTCCATATACCTGTATAGTTTAAGAGTTTGCACAGTATTTTCCTTTGGGTATATAATCATATGTACACATTGAATTAGCTTGGTAGTTTTATTGTTCAAATCCACATGTTCTTGTTACTTGTATGTTTTCTCACAACATGAACAAGGATTTGTCAATATCTCCTTGTATTTCTTTGTTTATGTTATATACTTTTATGCTATGGTGCTGGCTGTATAAAATACTAGGGCATACATTATCTTAGAGCAGCCGTAGTAAACTTATGGTACACATGCCACAGCCAGCTGTTGGTTATCACTGAAAGCTCTAAAAGGTTCCACATCAGTGTCTTACAAGATTGTATCTATTTTGTCTGATTGGTATTACTTCATCTACTTTCCTTTTGTTAGCCCTTATCTACTAGTCTTTTTCTGTCCTTTATGACAGTTGAAACTGTGTAGCTTGATTTCCTTCATTCCTACCAGAGCTAATATTCTCTTTTAACAGGGGGTTTTATCCTGTATATTTTTATGTCTTTGGAGGTTTCTAGTCATTGACTACTTGCCCGCTAGCCTAATCCAGCTCTGGTGCCACAACCAATTCTCTTGGCCATTGTCCCAGAGCTCCTCCCTATTTTTGAATTCACTACTTTCAAGTCTGCAGTACTAATGGAGTTAGTGTCACCATTTTACAGTTTTCTCATACATTTTTTTCTAATGTTAATCTGATTCATCTACTGATGATCTTGCAAGGTTTTAGCACAGTTCCATATCTACCAGTGACAGTAACATCTGTAAAGACTTAGAGACTCTAAAGGAATTTTATTCAATTATATGAGAAGGTTTTACCTACATGTCTGAATTTCTTAACTTCAAAGCTTCAGTTTGCTCATTTGTAAACTGCAGTCATATCTTGGTACTCAGCTGCTTTGAAACTCATCAAATTTAGTACTTGATGCATTTTAACAAGAAAACTTTGTCCTGGTTGTTCATTTGTTTTATACGCAAAGTGCACTCTAGAATTTAACAGTGTCAGTTGCCCCATGACTCGCTACTCTTCCGGTGAAAGCATTTATTGGTTGCTTGTCATGTTTGGTACTTGTTGCACCTCTCGGAACCAACAGTGAGTACCAAGGTACCATTCCAGAGTTTGAATATATACCCTCTTAGAGTTGTGAGGATTAAGTGAACTCACGTTTGTAAAACATGTAACACAATTCCTAGTAAATAGTAGCCTCTTCGTAATTATTAATTCCTTCTTTGGGGATTTTACTTGTGAGTGGCGACTAATGAGGAATACTGGGGCCCTACTAATGTTTATGAACAATTTTAGCTGAACTAAGACTGCTAGGAGCTTGATAAGGTGCTTGAGAACATTTGAGGTAGATTCAGAGGGTGGAAGAGGGTTTTATGGTTGTGGCGTCTAACAGTGGAATTAAGTTTTCTTTAGCTACCAAATCACCATTCCCAAAGGCAAGTCTCCTGTTAGAGGGCATTGCTTTCTCTCTATCGAGGGGTAAGAACGTTACAGTGTTTTCAGAGGGTGGATACAGCCCATCAGAATATTACTACTACTGGGCATGAGGGAAAGGAGGTGTATTCATGCTAGATTTGGTTTGAGAGGCAAAGAAGTTGATGAAAAAATCATGATTGAGTCCTGGATCAAGAGAAAGATGCCAGTAGCTGAAGGGAAGCTAGTAAGAAAACAGGAACCATGTACTGTCATTCGCCACATGATGCTGTTTTGGTCACTAGTGGATCACGTATACAATGGTAGTCTCAGAAGATTATATCTCCTAGTGCCGTCATACTCATCGTAGTTTGTGTAAGTCTCTATGATAGTAGTTTGTGTATCACTCTATGATATTTGCAACCATGATGAAATGCCTAACAATTTCTCAGAAGATATCAAGTGACATATGACTATATGGAGGAAGCAGATGGTGGAGGGAGAGGTAATGAGTTTGAATTTGGACATATCAGATTTGGGACGAATATTAAAAGTTTCAGGAGACTTTGAAGATACCGATAAGTAATACAACAACCATGGTTAATTTCCTCCAACTTTGTCTGTAACTCTGTTTTGTTTGTGTTGTTCTTGTGCTATTTCATAAATGGATGTCTTTTTGTTAATATATTTTTCTTTTGTTTTTTAAAATAAAAAAAAATTTAAAATTTCAGGGGAAAGTGGGTAATTCAGGACAAGAGCTTAAAAGCAACATCAAGGCTGGAGATAAATACTGGAATCTATGGGTAGGAAAGTTGTTAAGAGAAAGAACAGATAATGATAGAGCCAACACACAATATTCATAAGAGCATTCACATTGTAAGCACTCATATTTTAGCACCCTGTCCCCCCCCAGCGTGTCTGGGAATCACTCCTGGCACTGCCGGCCATCTTTCTCATCAGCCTCACTCCCGTAATCAAAGAAACTGAAGAAATGGAAGAGGATGGTAATAGCTAGCAAATGAAGGTAAGAATTTCTCTAAAGAAGGGATTGTCATGTGTGTCAGATGCCTCAGTGCAATTACATAAGGTGAAGACTGAGAAAAGATAACTAGACTTGTCCAGTGAGGTTGTTGGTGATCTGTGCCAGAGTAGTGTAAGGAGTTGGAGCAGGTTGCACCATACTAACGGGTGAGTTTACCATTCTACGTGTTTAGGTGATTATCTTTTCCATTGATTTCTTTGTTCTTGTATCTTGTAATAATATATCACAGTATCTTGTGTTGTTCTAAACTTAACATAAATGGTTTCATAGTATATGTGTCTTTTGTAACTTTTCTTAACATTGTATTCTTGATATAAATCCATCAATAAAAATAAAATTATCTCTAACAGCTTATATTCCTATTTTTTAATTCTCTTATTTTGTATTCATTAGCAGGAAGAAGGATAGGTCTCTGTGCTTGCTCTTACATGGTGGGCCACCCTCATGCTGAAGGGTGTGCTTCTTTTCCAACTTTTTTACTTGGCCCAAATTTGCTCTTTAGAGCCTGTTTCGTTTCCTGCCTTTAATAAAACTTCCCTAGCATTTGTGCTTGTCTTCACCAATTCTTTGCTCATGACAGAAAGACCCTAGAAACCAGCAGGAGACGCCAGCACCCCAAAACCTGGTAACATTTGGCTTAGCCAGGCAGGAGTGCAGGTCCTGCTGAACTTCAGCTCCCTTTTTCTTTTTCCTGTTTTTCATTACTCATTTAAAAAGGAGAGGAAGGGGAAGGGTTGAGGAGGTTGAAGGATATATCCTGGGCTTATAAAGTTGTTTTCCTTATGAGAATCATTTCTGAATTACATTGGAATGGCCTTCATGTTTCATTATTTGGAATGATAGTTGCTGTTGGTTTTGGTAAATGGTATCTAATACTTTTAATTCCAGAAAGTCTGAAGTGCAAATTGTCGGTTTCCTGCAGCAATTTTATTTCATCGAAGTCCTGTTTTAAGTATCCTGCTTGTTCTCTTTAGGTTCTAGGCCTCTTAGGTCTATCATTTTTTTGCTTTGCCTGCTCTCTGAGGCTCACATCTCCCTACTGGGGCTTCTCAAGTCACAGCGACGTGTAAATAGGGAAACCATTGGGATTTCTACCAGTGAGCCATTGCTGCTGCAGCAGGTGTGTTGTCAGCCAGCATGTCAGAGCCTTGAGGAGACATCAGAAATGGAAACTCCTTCATCACCTTACTCTCTGCTTTCAAACCCACGCTGCAGCTTCACTTTTTTGGCTGGCCCTGGCACCTGCTTTGCTCAAGGCCAGCCAATGAACTACATCTGGGAATAATATCTTTAACCTGCCATCTTCCCAATATCCAAGTATGTTTTAAAAAAGGATGCTGCCAAACTCCCAGGAAGGTTTGACATAAGATTATTCTCCAACTTTTCTAAGTATCGTTGCCAATTTGATAAGCAAGAAGTAGTACCTCAGTTTTCATTTCTGTACTTATTAGCAAAGTTGAATATATTTTTATACTTACAGACCATTTATATTCCTAATTAAATTATCTATTCAAGGTATATCTCTCCCTTCAGTCAGTGGAGGTGCTATAAATTTCTTCCTAAGTTTGTTTCATTTTGTGTTGTACGTTTGAATATAAAATCATTTAATTCACTTAAGAGTATGGTCTCAAGATCCATCCATTTAGCAATAAATGTCTCAAGTTTATCCTTCGTGGCAGAGTAGTACTCCATTATATTAAAAAAAATCTTTTTTATCCATTCATTAGTTGATGGGCATTTTGGGATGCTTCTAAGATTTAGCTATTACAAACTGCCATTATAAACATGGGTTTGCATGTTTCGCTGTGGTATGATGCTTTTAATTCTTTCAGAAAGACATCAAGAATGGGAATAGATAAATGACAAATCATTTTGTGTGGGACTTTTTTTTTTTTGGTTTTTTGAGACAGGGTCTCACTATGTAGTTTAGGCTGGTCTATTATGCTTTGTGTCTGGATGTTTCCCCAAAGCCTCATGCAGTCATGGGTGCAGGCTTCTAGAGTTTATGACTGATCCATGTCCAATGCTGGGTTTATGGGTGTGAGTGCTGCACCTGCCCTGGGGTGGGAAGCCTACATACAATATAAGGGAGGGAAAGAGGCTTGCTCTTCCCACTACTCCTCCCCTTTTGCTCCTGCTGCTTTTGCTGTTTTCTGCTGCCATGAGCTGTTGTCCTCTGCCATGTGCCACTCTGCCTTGGAAACAGCCAAGTATGGACTGAAACCTCCACAAACTGTGAGCTAAATAAACCTTTCCTTCCATAATTTTGGGTGTTGGGTATTTTGTCTCAGCAACAGAGGAAAAGTAACTAAAACAGTAGCCCAGGGTAACCTCAAACTCACGATAATCCTCCTGTCTCAGCCTTCCTAGTGCTGGGATTACAGGCATGTGCTACCACATCCAGCTTACTCATATTAAAAATAAGTCTTACTTTAATTAAAAATGAGTCTTGATTTATCTGAAATTCAAATTTAATCAAATATCCTATTATGAGGGGTTGGTTTTTATTTTTTTTTTATTTGCTGTATTTACTTACTTATTTGCTAAATCTAATAAGCCCCAATTCAACCTTGGGCTTGTGAGATTCATCCATGCATGTAGTTGTAGTTCATTCATTTTACATAGTATTCCACTGATGAATAAAATAGTTTATCCTCTTACTGTTCACTGGGCACTTGGCTAATTTCCATTTTGCACTTGTTATAAATAGTACTGCTATGAATATTCTCTTATATGACTTTTCACTGAATATATGTAGCTCAGCAGCACACCACCTGCCTGGCAAGTGCAAGGTCCTGAGTTCAATTCCTGATACCAGAAAAAATGAATATATGTACCCAGATTTCTTTAATCCTCCCTCCTGTAGCTACTACCCTTAGAGTCAAAGTCATCAAAAAAGTTCATAGCGTGATTCTTAGTTTCATTTCTTTAGTAAGATGTAACATACATGCATTGAATTGCATAACTCATGTATATATCTTAATAAATTACACAGTGAACATCCATACTCTAAACTGTCTTCCAAAGGTGTGTTCTAGTGTGTGACTCTCTGGTGCTCCATCTCCACTCTCTGGTGCTCCACCAACACTGTTTTTTCCAAACTTCTAATTTTTTTCCAATTGAATCATTGTGAAGTGATAGTTCACTATGGTCTTCCTTATTATTTTTCTATTGAGTGTCTATCTTTTTTTAAACTGTTCTTAAAAAGTAGCCCTTAATATACTGTAGTCATTGCTAATCATATTTATTGAAAGTCTTCATATTCCTATACACTTTGCAACTATATCTTCTCCCTAGTCTCTGACTAGTCTTTTACTCTCTTTTCATTTACACTTTATTTTGTGTCTTATTTAAGAAACTCAATACCCCAAGGAGTTGAAGATATTCTTTTATATTATCAAATAAAAGCTTTACAGTCTTGCCTTTCGTGTTTAAGCCTTTAACCCTTGTGGAGCTGTTTTTTGGATATGATATGATATGATATGATATGATATAGGAGTATAGTTTTATTTTGCCATGTAAGTACCCATTGTTGCTGGTACTATTTAAAATTTATCCTTTCCCTACTGATAAAAAGTTCCATTTTGTTATATATTAAGTACCCCCAAAATAATCTGTTTCTGGGTATTCTATTAAATCAAAATTTAGTTGGCATAGTGGTACATGGGCAGCTGAGGCAGGGAGAAATCACTTGAATTTAGGCATTCTGGGCCAACCTGGATAGCATAGCGAAACTCCCATCTCAAAAAAAAAAATCAAAATTTAGTCTTTTAAATCTATGTACATAGTATTGTTCTCTGCTCAGGAGTTCTGTAATGTTTACAAATAATTTCCCTGGTAGAGGTCATTCTGTTCATAGGTAGTTTGTATTTTGGCAGAGTTGTGGTACTTTAAAACATTTTACTGAAATATAATAGGTAGACAGAAAAGTATGTCCACCATAAATGTATTGGTTGCTGAATTCTCATAAACAGAACAAACCCAAGTGACAGTCTGTTTTTCTTTTATGTTTGATTAACATATATTATTTGTACATATAAACAGGGTTTGATTCCTATGTGGATACAGTGTGCACTGATCAAATGCAACCTCTTTATTTGCCCGGTATCACTCCACCCTTCCTGACCCCCATTCATTGCATTGAGATTGACCATTTTAGCTTCCACAAATGGGAGAGGACATGTAGAATGTGCCTTTCTGTGTCCGGCTTATTCATTTAACATGATGTTCTCCACTTCCATTAATATATTACTGCAGATGACAGAATTTCATTTTTCTTTATGGCTGAATAATACTCCATTGTGTATATAAGCCACATTTCTTCATCCATTCATCTGTTGAAGGGAACCTAGATTGATTCCATATCTCAGTTGTAAATAATGCTGCAATAAATTTGGTTATGCAAGTATGTCTTTGGTATGCTGATTTCATTTCCTTTGGATATATAGCCGCAAGTGAAATGGCTGAATAATATGATAGATCTCTTTTTAGTTTTTTAAAAAATCTTCACATTGTTCTCCATAGTAGTTGTACTAATTTATATTCCCACAGTGTGAAAGCATTCCTTTTCTACATCCTTGCGAGCATTTGTTATTTTTTGCTTTTTTGGTAATAGCCATTTTGCCTGGAGTGAGATGGAATCTCAGTATAGTTTTCATTTGTATTTCCCTGATGGCTAAAAAAGTTGAGCATTTTTTCATGTAATTATTGGTCATTTGTACATATTTTGAGAAGTGTCTCTTCAGGGTATTTGCCCATTTTGATTGGGTTACTTATTTTGTTAAGTTTTTTAATTCTTTATATATTCTGTACATTAATCTTCTGTTAGATGAGCAGCTGGCAAAGATTTTCTACTATTCTGTAAGTTATTTCTTCACTTTGTTGATGGTTCCTTTTTCTATTCAGAACCTTTCTAATTTGATATAACCCCAACTGTCAATTCTTGCTTTTGTTTCTTGAGATATTAGAATCCTATTCAAGAAATTGTTGCCCATTTCAGTGTCCTCAAGTGTTTCTTCAGGGTTTTCCTCTAGTGGCTTCAAAGTCTCAGGTCTTACATTAAGATCTTTTATTGATTTTGAGTTGATTTTTGTACAGGGTGAGAGGGGTCTTGTTTCAGTCTTCTGTATGTGGATATCCAGTTTTCCCAGCACCATTTATTGAAGAGGCTTTTCCCCAAGTTATGTTTTTGGCCCGTATGTCAAGAATCAGTGGGCTGTAGATGCATAGATTTATTTCTGAGAACTGTTGGTCCAAAACTATTTCTGTGGTCTTTCACAGCTTTGGTATCCACACTATTTGAGCTATACAGCATTCATAACATACCCAGCTAGTTCTGGTCTCTGCACACAGCTCTTCTTACCCAGATTGTAGTGTGGACCTGCCTTAACCCCACTTTTTCAAGTCAAACTCTACAGCATAGCCATCTTTTAAGGCCAAGCTTATGTCTTGGAGTGTTTGGGATTTTTTTATGTTGTTTTGTCTTGTTTTGGGGTTTTGGGGGTTTTTTTTGAGATAGGGTCTCACTCTGTAGTCCAGGCCGGCCTTGAACTCACTGTGTAGCCGCGCTGGCCTTGAGCCCGCAGCAATCCTCCTGTCTCAGCCCCCTGAGTGCTTGGATCACAGGCATGCATTACCGTGCTCAGTGTCTTGGGTTTTTGGTACTGCCTTTTTAAACTATTTCACCTTCTGATGTATTTTTTTCTTCTGTGAAATTCTATACTACCAGGAGACTACATTGTTGTTTTTCTGGATCCTGTGTATTTCCAGTTTCATCTCCTGTCACTTCCCCACAAATTACAAGCTTCAGCATACCATTCCATTTGTCATTTATCCACAGCTCTTTTGTTTCAGATATCTGGGCCATTATGTCTGAGTATTTTCTGGTGTTTTCCCCTCTCTACTGTCTCAGAAATACAGTTTTATCAAGAATCCCTGCCCCTTCTATGTTTTTATTATTTTATTTCTTGCAACGCTGAGGAACTCAACCCAGGGCTTTGTGCATGGTAGGCAAGCACTCTACACTGAGTTACACCCCGTCCCTGAGCCCTGTATATTTTTAACCTCTCTCTCTCTCTCTATTGGATTTTTCCCTCAGCATAGAAACATATTGTTTCTCTCATTTTAAAAGAAAGCAGAATCCTTCCTCTTCCTCTTATTACTTCAATCTTCTCCTTCCCCCTGTTCTTGTCTACCCTTCCATCCTCATCCCATTGAAACTGTCATCATAGAGATCGATGACCTAAGCACTGAATCTGTTTGGCTCCTTTTGAGTCCTCCTCTTACTTGGTGACTCCACAGTGTCTGACACCTTGCCCCGTCTGGATAATCTCATTCCTCCCTTGGCTCAGTGACACTGTCCTTTCCTGACATTTCTCTCACTTTTCTGAATAATTTGTTTCAGGTTCTTCTTCTTTTACCCATCTTTATGTGAAGCCTCCTAGGTTCTGTCTTGGAGTTTTAAAAAATTTTCTATTGACATTCATGCCCATCATCCTGTCACCTTACTCCTCAAAATGGTCTCACCCACTTAGGTGTGTATAACTCTTCCCTGTATGCTGCCAATCCAGAACCTCTGTCTCTAGCCCATTTCTCATACTTCATTTCAGTCTGTAAATGTAGTTGCCCGTGGGGAATCTTATAGATTCACAGGCACTTCCCATTCCACCAGTCTAAAACTGAATCCCTCAGCACTTCTATTAAGCCTGCATCTCCTTCACCTGCAGTGAATAATACCAACATCTACCCTGTCACCCAAGCCCAAAACCACGATAGCATTCTCTGCTCTGCCTTCACTCTGACTCCTTCTTCTAATCATGTCAGTCAGTAGGACCTGTCAGCCCTACCTTATTAACTTTCAAATTATTCTCTTTTTTCTAACTGTACTGCCACTACCTTAGTTCAGGCTCTCATCAGTTCTTTGGCTAAAAGCTTTCCAACAGGTTCGCTTGTCTTTAATCAGGCACTCTTTTTATCTGTCTGCCAACTGGCAGCCATGGTATGCTTCTACTACTGTATAGCCCTGCTTAAAACGCCTCCAGTGCTCTGCACTGTAGACCCGCTGCTCAGCACGGCTCCGCGCTCTAGCTTCACACCTCCCGCTGGCTTCCCTCTCCTCCCCACTCCTCCCTCACAGTCTGCGTGGCCATACTGAGTGCGCCAAGTGCTCTCTTCCCCGGGTCTCTACATTCTGCCCTCTGTCTTCACAGGGCAACTTCCGTTGTGCCTTTCAGTACCCAGTTGCCATTTCAGCCCCCTGAAGAAACTTTCCCCGACCGCCTCCAGCTCGCCCACTGTGGGCAGGTGCTCTTCACTTAGCGCTTCTGTCCCCTGCCACCCTGTTTTCCCAGCTCTGCATTTCAGTCATCTCCTTTCCTGCCCGACTCCCCCCGGAGACAGCAAGCCAATCAAGGGGGAGAACTGTGCCACATTCATCTGGGAATCCCTAGGCCCTGGCATGGTGCCTCATACGCTGTAGGTCCTCATTCAATGCCTCAGGTCTCTTTCACTTTGGGAACTGGAAACTCTCAATTGAATTGCAATTCACAGTTCAGATATCACTTACCATGAAACCGCTATGCTGGGTCAAGGTCTTTGCATAAGCTTATGCTCCTGTAGTGGTTTTTGCCTAAAAATTTTTTGTTGAAAATTTTCAGAAGTACTGCAAACTTGTAATATTTACGGAAACATCCCTACACTTAGTATCTGGATTCTACCATTAATATTTTGCTGTATTTCCTTTATTGCATACCTGTCCACATAACCATTCATCAATCCATATCCTTTTAAAAAATGCATTTTAAGTAAATTGCATTTAATAATACATTAGCTGGCATGTACTATTATTAATGTAGGGGCTGGGGATTTAGCTCAGTGGTGCAGCGCCTGCCTGGCAAGCACAAGGTCGTGAGTTTGATTCCCAGTACCGGAAAAAAGAGAAAGATACTATATTATTAATGTAATATATTTAATGAAAAGCATAAATTTTAAGGGTACATATATATTAAGAAGAGTTTTGACAAATGCATTTACCCAAGAGCCTGTAACCCAAGTTCTTATTAAGATATAGAAGATTACCTCTCATAGTATTCTTCCTTTCCTTTATGTAGTGGTTGATACATTGTGTCAACATGAGAATTGATAAGTTTAGAAGCTTAAGTAAGCCATTCAGCAGGGGTCAGGGTCCTCACTTTGTAAACATCCCGAGCCTGTGCAATAGGAGGGCACAAAGATCATGTAGGCGGGGAACCTGCTTACAATATAAGGGAGGGAAAGAGGCTTGCTCCCTCGCGCCTTGTGCTCTTGCTGCTTTTGCTGTCTTGTGCCGCCTTGAACTGTTGCCCCTGTGCCCTGCCACCCTGCCTTGGAGCCAGCTGATTATGGACTGAAACCTCTACAAACTGAACTAAATAAACCTTTCCTTCCTTAGTTTTGGGTGTTAGATATTTTGTTCCAGCAGCTATGGAAAAATAACCAAGACGCATTATAATTATGTTTTTGTTGATTTCCCCCACTAGACTTTGAGTTCCTTGAAGCTGGAGTTCTGTTATTTTCTTGCCACCTGTGCCCAACACTGTCTGGAGCACAAGTTTTTAATAACTGTTGGCGCTGGATGAATATCTGCCTTATTCCAGGAATATCAGCATATATTGAACTCTTTCTTTTTTCTCATATTCCATATTCAGAATGTTTAATGGCCATGTCATTTTTGTGTCTTAAATATATCTGACTTCTACCTTCATTCCTTTTACATGGTTTTATTTCTCAGGGATCTCTCACCAGAACTGTTAAAATACCTTTCTCAGTGATTTCTTTTTCCTAGCAATGCTAGATATTGAGCCTCATTCTTTGATTATGCTAGGCAAGTACTGTATCACTAAGTTATTCCTGTAGTCTTAAGATGATTTTTTCCATGTTTTCATTAGAATATGTTTGCAGTACATAATGATTACATGCCTCCTAAGAGGTGGTACTTGTACATAGCACATCTTAATTATTTTTTCATTTCTTCCCTTTTCTCTCCATTCCCTTTCTTCTTTCTCTTGGTTTTCTTCCCTTTTTGCAAAAGATCTATCTCCTTATTTCCTATTATCTATCTTTTATTTTGCTCTTTATTTATATTTTGGGTTTCTCATATAAGAGAAACTGTCTTAGTTACTTTTCTCATTGGTGAGGCAAAATACTCAACACCCAAATTTAAGGAAGGAAAGGTTTATTTAGCTCATAGTTTGTAGAGGTTTCAGTCCATAAACAGCTGGCTCCAAGGCAGGGTGGCATGGCAGAGGGGCAACCATTCATGGATAGGGAAGATAGCAAGAGCAACAAGAGCAAATGCAGGGGGAGAAAGCCTCTTTTCCTCCCTTATATTGATTGTATGTAGGCTACCCGCCCTAGGGTGGGTTTCGCACTCACACCCCCAATTCCAACACTAGACAATGAACCAGTCACAAACTAGATTCAGCTACCTCCAAAAAGCCCCTCTCCCCATGACCGCATAAGACTTTGGGGGGACATCCAGATACAAACCATAACAGAAACCATGTGATATTTAAGCTTGTGTGTCTCATTTCCTTCTCTTAACATGATGATGTCAAGGTGCATCCATTTTCCTACCAGTGACTCAAATTTATCCTTTGCTGTGGCAGAGGGGTACTCCAGTGCGTATAAACACCACATTTTCTTTATCCATTCATCTGCTGATGGACATATAGGCCACTTTCAAGATTTAACTACTATGAGTTATGTGGCTATAAGCATGGATATTTATGTATCACTATAATATAATATCTTTAGCTTTATCTTTTGGGAAGACGCCTAGAAGGAAAATAGATACATTCAGTGGGATTTTTATTTTCAGTTTTTGGAGAATCTTCATACTGATTTCTATAACGGATGCCACCAACTTAGAAGCGTTCCTTTTTCCCTGCGGTCTCTCCAACGTTTGTTGTTACTTCATCTCTTGACCATAGCCATTTTTCTGGAGTAAGACAAAATCTCAATGTTGTTTTAATTTGCATTTCTCTAATGGCCAGAGATGTTCAACATTTTTTCATTTATTTATTGGCCAGTTGTACTTTTGAGAAGTATCTATTCAGTTCAGTTGCCTATTTTTTGACTGACTTTTTCATTTGGGGGGAGGTCAATTTTTCTGAGTTCTTTATATAGTCTAGATATTAGTCATCTGTATAAGGAACATGTGGGAAAATGTTTTCCTCATTCTTTAGTCTCTTTACTCTGTTGGTTGTTTCCTTTGCTGTGCAGAAACTTAATTTGGTATGATCCCATTTATTTAATCTTGCTGGTATTTCTTATGCAAATAAGATTCTCTTCAGAAAGTCATTACATATGCCTATATCTTTAAGAGTTTTATGTATTTTAACTTCCAGCAGATTAAGTGTTTCTGTTTGAATATCCAAGTCTTTGATCCACTTTGATTTTAGTTTAGTACATAGTGAGAGGTATGAGTCTTGGTTTAGCCTTCAGCATGTGGCTGTTTTCCTCCAAGTACTATTTGTTAAAGAGCCTATTTTCCCTCCACTGTATATTTTTGGCCCCTTTGTCAAAGATCAGATAGCTAAATGTGCCTGGAGTTGTTTCTGCATTCTCTGTTCTGTTCCATTGATCCATATTTCTGTTTTTGTGCCCAGTCCCATGCTGTTTTTATCACTGTAGCTTTATTATAAGTAATAATTTAAAAATCTGGGGTTGTGATACCTCCTGATTTGTTCTTGTTGCCTAGGATTGCTTTTGTTATTCTACATCTCTCTTGTTCCATATGAATTATTAGATTGGTTTCTCTAGTTTTGTGAGGAATACTATTGGTATTTTTTATTAGGATTGCATTAAATGTGTATTAGTTTTCAAATTATAGGCATTTTGACAGTATTTGTTCGTCTAATAAAGAACAAGGGGTATTTTTCCATTCTCTGATACCCTCTTCAATCTCCTTTTTCTGTGTACTGTAGTTTTCATCACAGAAGTCTTTCATTTTCTTGGTTAGGTTGGTTCCTAAATACTTAATTTTCCATGATGCTATTGAGAATGGTATTGTTTTCCTAGTTTCATTCTTGGTGAATTGATTATTGGTGTAGAGAAATGCTATTGATTTTTGTGTGTTGATTTTGTATCCTGCTGCATTGCTGAATTTGGTGGTTATTAATGTTAGAAGTCTTTTGATGCAACTTTTTGAGTCTTCTATATAGTGAATCGTGTCATCTGCAAATAATGATAATTTGACTTCTTCCTTTCCTATACATATCCTTTTTGTTTCTTTTTCTTGCCTGACTACTCTGGCTAATGTTTCAAGTACTATATTAAACAGGAGTAGTAAAATGGACAACTTTATCTTGGTCCTGATTTTAAGGGAAAGATTTCAGCCTTTCCCCATTTAATATAATATTGCTAGTAAGTTTGTCATAAGGTCCTTCTATACCTATATTCTTCAGGGTTTTTATCGTGAATGGATATTGAATTTTGTTCAAGGGCTTTTTCTGTGTCTACTGAGATGACCATGTGAATTTTGTCCTTGCTTCTGTTTATATGATGAATTACATTTATTGTCTTGATTATATTGAACTATCTTTGCAACTCTGGGATGATTTCTATTTGGTCATGATGTATAATATTTTTGATGATTGGTGATATTGTTTCCAAGTGTCTTGTTGAGCATTTTTATGTCTAAAATCATTAAGGAAATTGGCCTGCAGTTCTCTTTTTTCTCTGAGTTCTTGTCAGGTTTTGGTATCAGGGTATGACTCTGGGAGTACTCCTTCCCTTTCAATTTCATTAAACAGTTTGAGCGGGATTGGTGTTTGTCTTCCCTGAAGTTATGGTAGAATTCAGTGGTAAATCCATCCTGTCCTGGGCTTTTCTTACTTGGTAATTTTTTTTTTTAATTACTGCTTCAATTTCATTTCCTGTTATTGAATTATTCAGGGATTTTATATTTTCTTGGTTCAGTTTTGGTAATTCATATATATTCAGGAATCTATCCATTTCTTCTGGATTCTCCAGTCTATTGGAGTATAGGTTTTTGAAGTAGTTAACTAAAATTTGCATTTCAGCAGTGACCTTTTTGTATTTTTGCCTTTTTCATTCCTTTCATTTGGGTCTTTTCTTTCCTTTTTTGATAAAATTAGTTAAGGTTTCTGTGTATTTTCTTAACACTTTCAAAGAATAAGCTCTTCAATTCATTGATTCTGTGTATTGTATTTTACTCTCAATTTTACTAGTTTCTGCTCTGATCCTTTTAATTTCCTTTCTTGTACTAACTTTGGATTTGGATTGTTTTTATTTTTTAGGACCTTGAGGTGCATCATTAGGTTATTTATTTAAGATTGCTCTGTTTTTCTGATGTGGGCATTCACAGCTATTAACTTATCTCTTAGAGCTACTTTTATTGTGTCCCATGGGTTCTGGTCTATTGTACTAACACTATTGTTTGATTCTAGGTACTGATTTCTTCCCTGATCCATTGATTATTTAAAAGTATTGGTTTAATTTCCATGTATTTACATAATGTCTATGATTTCTTTTGTCCTTGATTTCTATTTTTATTGCTCTATTATGTGATAATATGCATTGGATAATTTTGATTCTTTTGCATTCACTCAAGAAAGATTTATGGGCTAGTATGTGGTCTATTTTGGAGAAAGTACCATGTGCTGCCAATAAAAATGTGTATTCTGTTGTTGGTTGGAATACTCTAGAGATATATGTACAGTAATTCCATTTGTTTGAAGCTTTGGTTCAACTCTGATATTTCTTTGTTGAATTTTTTGTCTAGCTAATCTATTTGTGACAGTGGGGTATTGAGGTCCCCCACTATAATTGTGTTGATGTTTATCTGGTCTTTTATGTCCAGTACTGTTTGTTTTATGAAGTTAAGTGTTCCAGTGTTCAATGCACATATGTTTGCAATTCTTCTCTTCCTGTTCATTCATTTAACCAATATATAGTGAATGTCTTTACCTCTTTTGATTAGTTTTGGCTTTTAACCAACTTTTTTTGAAACTAGATGAATACTCTTGCTTGTTTTCAGGTTCCCATTACTTGAAATATTGTTTTCCACCCTTTGATTTTTAATCTGTAAATTTCTTTTTGGGTTAAATGTGTTTCTTATATGCACCATATCATTGAATTTTATTTTCTGATCAAATCTGCCAATCTGTTTCTTTTCATTTGAGAATTGAGACCATTTACATTGAGAGTTATTACTGAAAAGCATTGGATTATTCCTTTTCATTATTTTTCATTTGTTGTTTCCCTTTCTCCCTACTGCTAAACAGGTTACCCTGGCTGGTATATTCATTCTATTAGACTTTTTGGCATTTTTGGCTTCATCTTTTCCAAGATATCTTTGATAATTTTTTGGAGTACTCCTTTGGAAGCTGTGAATTCCTTAGCATGTACTTTGTTATGGAAATCACTTCTTTCTTTTTTTAAATTTTAAACAGAAAAAAGTAAATAACAATAAAAGATTTTCAAAACAGGCTAGTAGGAGAATAACAATAATCAACACATTGTGTAGTGTTGTATTCACACTAGTTGTTCGGAGTACAAGACATAGGCATGAAACATTGTCCAAAAAATTACTAGCACAAAACATTCCTCTCAACGAACCAAGAGAAACCAGCTGTATGACTATCTTAACTGTCCTATGTATGTATATATTTTTTCTTTTATCCTTCCTTCCTTTCCCCTTTCTCCCATCACAGTTTTTCTTTTCTTTTGATCAGTTTCTTCCCTATTTACAGTATTTGTTGTACTTTTTGGTTCTTGTTTACTCTTTCAGATTGTCACAGTAGTGAAACAATTCAACATTTACACGTGTGGGTCTGGTTTATTTCATTTATGAGTATGTTCTCAAGTTGCATCCATTTACCTGTAAAAGGCTCAAGTTTATCATACTTTATGGCTGAGTAGTACTCCATTATATAAAAAAAGCATTATCCATTTCTCCGTTGATGGGCATTTGGGTTGTTTCCAAGATATAGCTATTACAAATTATGCTACTATAAACATGGGTGCATGTATATTGCTGTGGTATGATGTTTTTAATTCTTCTGGAAAGATACCCAGAAGGGAAAGAGCTAGGTCAAATGGGGCCTCTAATCCTAGTTTTCTAAAGAAATCTCCATACTGATTTCCATAGTGGTTGTACCAGTCTACACTCTCACCAACAGTGGAGAAGGGTTAGTTTTTCCCTACAGCCCCACCAGCATTTGTAATTGGTTGTTTTCTTGATGGTAGCCATTTTTTCTGGAGTGAGATGGACTCTCAGTGGTTTGTTTTGTTTTGTTTTGTTTTGTTTTGTTTTGAGACAAGGTCTCGCTATGCAGTTCAGACTGATCTTGAGCTCACTTTGTAGACCAGGCTGGCCTTGAACTTGCAGTGATCCTCCTGCCTCAGCCTCCCAAGTGCTGGGATTACAGGCGTGCACCACCACACCCAGCTTCTCAGTGTTTTTTATTTGCATCTCGTGAATAACCAATGATGTTGAACATTTTTTCATATATTTATTTGCTGTTTGTATTTCTTCATCTGAAAAGTGCATATTCATCTCAGATGCCCATTTTTGGATTGGGTCTTTGAATTTTGGGGGCCTGATTTTTTTTAAATTCTTTATATGTTCTAGATATAAGTCCTTTGTCTGAGGGACAACTGACTATAATTTTTTCCCACTCTGTAGGTGGTCTTTTCACTTTGTTGGTGATCTTTTGTTGTGAAAAAGCATTTTAATAAGGTGAGATCCCATGTTTGTTTTTTTTTTTTTTTTTCTCCGGTACCGGGAACTGAACTCACGACCTTGCGCTTGCCAGGCAGGCGCTTTGCCGGTGAGCTAAATCCCCAGCCCCGAGATCCCATGTTTTGATTCTTTGTTGTATTTTCCATTTGGGTTTTGTTCATGAACTCTCTGCCTACCCCTGTCTTCAAGATTTCTACCTATTTTCTCTTCTAGTATACTTAATGTTTCTCTTTTAATAGTTATATCTTTGATACATTTTGACTTTAATTTAGTACATGGTGATGGACATGGGTCTAGTTTTAGTCTTCATGTGGACAGCCAGTTTTTCTAGCACCATTTATTAAAGAGACTATCTTTTTTTTTCAGTGAATGTGTTTGGCTCCTTTATCAAAGATAAGGTGGTTTAATGTGTTTGTAGTTGCATCTGCATCTTCTATTCTGTTCCACTGATTCTCAGGTGTGTGTTCTTTGCCAATACTGTGCTGATTTTTATCAGAATCACTTTGTAGTATAATTTCAGGTCAGGGATTGTGATGTCCCTGGATTTGTCTTTGTTGCCCAGAATTGCTTTTGCTATTCTACATCTCTTCTGTTTCCAAATGAATTTTAGGAATGTTTTATATAGATCTGTGAGGTACGCTAATAGTATTTTGATTGGGAATACATTACATTTGTATAGCAGTTTTGGGAGTATGGCCATTTTCACTATGTTGGTTCTTATACAAGAGCAAGGGATATCTTTCAGTTTTCTGATATCCTCTTTGATCTCCTTTTTTAGGGTACTGTAATTTTGACTGTACAGATCTTTTACATCCTATGTTAGATTGATTCCCATGTATTTCATTTTTTAGATGTTATTGTAAAGGGTATATATTCCCTAATTTCTATCTCTGTGAATTTGTTTCTTGTGTACAGGAATACTATTGATTTTTGAGTGTTGACTTTGTATCCAGCTACCCTATTAAATTGTTTATTAAATCTATAAGTTTTGGTGGAGCTTTTGGTCTTCCATGTAGCGTATCATGTCATTTGCAAATAACTATAATTTAACTTCTTCCTTTCCTATCCTTATTCCTTTTATTTCTTTCTCTTGTCTAATTGGTCTGGTGAGGTGATAGTGAATATCCTTGTCCTATTCCTTATTTTAGAATGAAAGTTTTCAGTTTTTGACCATTTAAGATGATGTTAGCTGTTCATTTGTCATAGGTGGATTTTATCAGATTAAGATAAAGACCCACTATTCCTATTTTCTGTAGGCTTTTTTTCATGAATTGGTGTGCCTTTGTCAAATGCTTTTTCTGCATCTATTAAGATGATGTGATTTTTTTCTTTGGTTCTGTTAATATGGTGTATTACATTTATAGATTTGTGTATGTTGAATCATCCCTGCATGTCTGGGATGAATCTAACTTGGTTGTAGTATATAATCTTCTTGATGTTTGCTGCATTCTGTTTGCCAGTATTTTACTGAGGATTTTTGCATCTATGTTCATTAGGGAGATTGGCCTGTAGTTTTCTTTTTGGGTTGGGTTCTTCTCTGGTTTTGAAATCAGGATAATACTTGCCTCCAGAAATGGTTTTGGAAGTATTGCTTCCATTTCAATTTCCTTAGAGAATTTCAGCATTAGTTGTTCTCTAAATTTCTTGTAAAATTCAGCCTTGAATCTGTCAGGACCTGGGCTTTTCTTTGTCGATATATTTTTAATTACATTTTGAATTTCATTGGCTGATGTTGGGTTGTCTAGAATTTTTATATTTTCTTAATTTAGTTTTGCTAAGTGAGTTGTGTCTAGAAATCTGTCCACTTCTTCTGTGTTTTCCATCTTATTAGAATATAGGTTCTCATAGTAAGTATTGATGATCTTCTGAATTTCTGTAGGATCTGTTATGATTTCCCCCTTTTCACTCTTAATTGCTTGAATTTGTGTTGTTTCCTTCCTCTTTTTGATGAGGTTAAGTAATGGTTTATCAATTTTATTTTCATAGAACCAATATTTCAATTCATTGATTCTTTTTGTTGCTTTTTTAGTCTCAATTATACTAATTTCTGCTCTTTATAATTTCTTCCCTCATATGAGCTTTGGGTTTGATTTGTTCTTTTTCTAAAAGTTTGAGATTCAACATGGTTGTTTATTTGAGCTTGTTGTGTTTTCCTGATGGTTTATCACCATAAATTCCTCTCCTAGGATTGCTTTCATTGCCTCCTATAAGTTTAACTATGTTGTACTGGCATTATTTAATTGTATATACTGTGTAATTTCCTGTATAATTTCCTCTGTGACTCATTGGTTGTTCAGAAGTTTGTTCTTTAATTTCCATGTGTTTGTGTAGTTTTTGTGATTCTTTTTGCCATTGATTTCCAGTTTCATTTCACTGTGGTCAGATAGTATGAAAGGAATGATTTTAATTACTCTACATATAGTTAAACATGTTTTGTCAGCTAGTATGTGTTCTGTTTTAGAGAACATCCCACATGCAGCTGAGAAGAATGTGTATTCTGATGTTTTGGGATGGAACACTGTAGGCATCTACCAAATCCATTTATCCTTAGGCTTAGTTTAATTCTGAAATTTCTTTGTTGATTTTTGTCTAGTTTATCTATCTATTTGTGAGAGTGGAGTATTAAGGTCCCCCACTACAGTTGTGCTGGTGCTTATTTGGTTACTCACGTCTGTTAATGTTTGTTTTATGTAGTTAGGCTCTCTGATGTGTGATGCATATATATTTATGATTGTTTTCTCTCCTTGGGGTTTTCCCTTAACAAGTATGTAGTGACCTTCCACATTTCTTTTGATCAGTTTTGGCTTAAAGTTTACACTATCTGCAAATAGAATAGCTACCCCTGCTTTTTTCTGGGTTCCTGTGGCATGGAGAATTGTTTTCCATTCTTTTACTTTTAGTCTATGAATTTCTTTTTGTGCTAAATGTGTTTCTTGAATGCAGCATATAGAAAGATCTTGTTTTTTGATCCATTCTGTCAGTGAGTTTCTTTTGTTTGGTGAGTTGAGACCATTAACATTGATGGTCATAACTTATTTATTGGCTTATCATTTTCATGTTATTTTCCCGTTGTTGTTTCTTTCTCCTCTGTTTAATTGCTTGTCCTGCTTAGTGGTTTCTTTGTATTGGTGTTTATGTGTTTGTGGTTTTTGTTATCTCTAATACATTCTTCAGAGCATTCTGTAGAGCTAGTTTGATGGTCATGAATTTTTTCGGTTGGTCTTTGTCATGGAAATATCTTATTTTTCTCCATTGAATTTGAAACATAGTTTTGTAGGGTATATCGTTCTGAGTTGAAGATGGTTTACTTTTAAGATTTGAAATAACTCACTAAAGATCTCTTTGATTTGAGGGTTTGTGTTGACAAGTCTCCTGTGATTCTGATTGGCTTTCCTTTATAAGTGATATGTTTCTATTCTCTAGCTGCTTTTAATATTTTGTTCTTCTGTTGCATTTCTAGAATCTTAATTATTATCTGCCTTGATGTAGATTTATTTTGGTCATGACTATTTGGAGTTCTATGTGCTTCATTTATTTGTATGTCAAATTCTTTATCCATGTTTGGGAAGTTTTCTGCCTTTAGTTCTGTGAAGTGGTTTTTAGTGGCTGCATCTGAGGCTTAGAATCCATGGTCATGGAGTTGGGTGGGGGCAAACGCAACTCTGGCAAGTTTTAGGATCTCCAGGTCCCCAGGCTGCCCCCTTTGAGGCTGAGACTTCCTTAGGAAATGGTTGGCTTACTTCCTTCCTGCCACCATATTTCGCCACTCATCTCCAGATGATTTATTAAATACCTTTTTTTACTTATAAATCTGCCTTCCAGATAACTACCAAAGTAACATTTATTAAATCCATACATGACCATGTTTACCTTCTCTTTAAAGCCTTTCATTTGATTCTCATCATCTATAACAAATTTTTACCTGCTTTTTATTTTTTTTTAAAAAAAAAGAACTTATAAATGAAACCTCATAAGAAGTTCAACATTTGTAATAGACTACAGAACAAATTTTTAGGTTCATGTAAATTTATTTTATAAGTTCTAGTTTACAACATTGAATAAGTCAATCTTCAAGCCATAGAATATTATAGGTATTTTACATTATATATTTATATTAACTTTGCATATCAAAATTTTTGATGATTAAAATACAGTACAGCCAACAAAGGGACTTATAGCTGGAAAGAATGAAGTATTCTTAATTCTCAAAAGTAAAAAACAATCCCACTAGAAATTAGGCAAAATACATAAACAAATATCTCACTGAAGAGAATATATGGATGACAATAAGCACATAAAAAGATATTTACCATCCTTACTCATTAAGGAAATATAAATTAAAACAACTGTCAGCTATAACTGCATATTCAGAATAGCTAAAAGGAAAACTGATGACAATATCAAATGCTGGCAAGGATATAGGTAGGAATGTAAAATGGTATGCTCACTCTGGAAAATAATCCATCAGTTAATCATAAAACTAAACATGTACTTTCCAAAGGACATAGCAGTTGCATTATTGGATATTTATACCAGAGAAACCTGTATAGGAATGTTCACAGCCACTCTATTCCTAATAGCCCAAAATTGGAAAGAACTCAAATGTCCTAAACATGTAAAAGGTTTATCAAAGTGGTACATCCATGCCTTTGAATACTTTGATCAGTAAAATGGAATGAGCTATTATTGATATGTACAATATCTTCTATGGATTTTTATGCTAAGTAAAAAAAGGTCAATTTGGAAAGTTTACATACTATATAATGCAGTTTTACAACACTTTTTTACTTTTTAAGTTTTTATTTCACATACAATAAAATTCATCCTTTTGCTTTTTTGGTTTTGGCTTTTTGAAACAGGGTCTCGCTATGTGGTTTAAGTTTGCCTTGAACTTATGTAGTCCAGACTGGCCTCAAACTCACAGCAAACCTCCTGCCTCAGCCCCCCAAGTGTTGGAATCATAGGCATGCACCACCATGTCTGGCCCATCTTTATTTTGATGTAGAGTTCTATGAGTTGTAGTACATGTATAGAATCATGTGATCAGCAGTACAACAAGAATATAACAATCTCTTCATTCCAAATAGCTTTTTGTGCTAGTGCTTTGGAACCATATCCTTTCTCCAACTCCAAATCTCTGGCAACTACTTGTTGATTTTCTGTAACTATTTATAGCATTCTTGAAACAATAAAATTATGCAAGAGAATAGATAAGTGGTTGTCGGGTTTTAGGAGCTGAGGTGTTAAAGAGAAGGTGTGCCTATCAAAAGTAGCACTAAAGAGCCTGTGTGATAGGATAATTCTGTATCCTAATTTTGGTAGTGGTTAGATGAAGTCATACATGTGATATAATTACATGAATTACTCATATGCCCACACTAAGTACATATAAAAATGGTGAAAGTTGAATAAGTTCCATAGATTGTACCAATATCAATTTTTCTGTTTCAATATTGTCCTACAGTTATACAACATTACCATTAGGGAATACTGGTTGAAGAGTGCCTAAGACCTCCTTGAAAATTTTTTTGCAACTTCCTGAGAACCCATAATTATTTCAAAATAAAAGGTTTTTGAAACACAATATAATGAAGGTGATTTTTTTCTCTTTCCTTAAGTCCCTAGTCTACATCTCTAGTCTGTCTGTAAAAATGCTATGAATACTATTCTACTTTTCTGGTTTTTTCTTCTTAACTATGTATTTTGGAGATTGTACCATATCAATACATACAGGTGTACTGTGTTCTTTTTATGGTTGCATATTTACCGTGTGGATATACATTGTATTTATTATACCATGCTGTCCTGATGAATTTTAGGTTGGTTCTAGACTTTTGCTATTACAAGTAAGGGTCCAGTGACCATTCTTAATTTGAGTACATTACATGATAGGAATTAAACAGTTCAGTTTACAATATCAAGATTATCTTAACTGAGCATGGTGGCACATATCTGTAATCCCAGCACTCTAGAGGCAGGAGGATTGCCCTGAGTTCAAGGCCAGCCTGAACTACATAGTGAGACTCTGTCTCAAAAAAAAATGTTTTTTAAAAGATTATCATTAAATTGGTACAGGAAGTAAATAAGGAATGGTAGGAAATTCAAATTCTAAATTTGATTACTAACAGTATCTTTCATAATTTATGTTATGTTGTCTTGGTTACTTTTCTCTCATTGCTGAGACAAAATACCTGATGCCCAAAATTCAGGAAGGAAAGGCCTGTTTAGCTTACAGTTTGTGGAGGTTTCAATCCATACTTGGCTGGCTCTAAGGCAGAATGGCACACGGCAGAGGGCAACAGTTCACAGCAGCGGAACATAGCAAAAGCAACAAGAGCAAAAGAGAGTAGTAGCAGCTGCAAGAGCAAGCCTCTTTCCCTCCCTTATATTGTATGCAAACTATCTGCCCCAGGGCAAATACCGCGCTCACATCCATAATTCCAACATCGGCCCATGAATCAGTCATAACTCTAGCAGCCTGCCCCGTGACTGCTTGAGGCTTTGAGGGGACATTCAGACACAAACCATTACATATGTAATAACGATAAACATCTCACAGACATGCCCAAGGCTTACAAGAAACACTGAAACCACCTCTGATACCATATCATTTTAACATGTGGCATTTCATACAACTGACTGTATGGCAGTGATAAGTACATGCATTAAGAAACTGCCTCAAGGGGCTGGGGATTTAGCTCAGTGGCAAAAGCGCCTGCCTGGCATGCGCAAGGCCGTGAGTTCGGTTCCCGGTACCGGAGAAAAACCAAAAACCAAAAA
>NW_004955475.1:9886818-9893702 GCF_000276665.1 Chinchilla lanigera
AAAAAAAAAAAAAAAAAAAAAAAAAAGAAACTGCCTCAAAAACTACAGAAAAATGAGTTAAATTTGATGTACACAAGTTGTACATTGGTAGTGTGTTAACATTTGATAATGTAGCACCTTGGAGTGAGCTATTTAAATGTAGCTTTAAAGTAGTTAAATAACTTAATAGAGGTAATATTATAGAACATATGTAGTGCCACTGGGCTATATGCAGACCATTGCCTACTTATGCTGGTTCCACTTCATGATTTTTCAACTTTATACTGGTGCAAAAGCAGTATATATTCAATAGAAACCATAACACAGATTTTGAATTTTCATCTTTTCCCTGGCTAGCAACAGATGTGTGGTATAGTACTCTGTGGTCGTGTTTGACAGCAGTAGTGAGTTGCAGCTCCCACTCAGCCCCATGATCAAGAGGGGAAGCAACTGAGACTATCGTTAGTGTACTGTGCTGCTAAAGCTATCATGTTCATTAGTGTAGGTGTGTACTAAGTGTGTTTCCTACTTGTGATATTTTCAACTTATCATGAGTTTAACATGACATAACCCCATCATAAGTCAAGGAGTGTCTGTGCTTAAAATGGCAAATTTTTCAGTCATGAACATTTCACTATAATGAAAAGTGATATATTTTTTAAAAATCTCAATTACATAGTTTTGGAAATACAGTTCGAAAATTACTGTCCTACAGGATAAATTCAAATACCTGTACATGACATCTAAGGCCCTTTATGATCTGTCTCTCACCGGCCTTTGGCCTCATTGTCATTTTCCATCTCATGACTTACACTGTAGTCACACTACCCTACTGAAATTCCAGAATGTATGTTTTTCTCACAAACGTGCTTTGGCATGTATAATTTCTTCTGCTTGGAATGCCTTTACACTCTACTTTCCTACTTTTCTTCCATTGATACTGTCCTGCTCATCCTTCGTGATTTGCTCAGATGTCTCTTGTGTTCTGAAGGCTTCTTTTACATTTCCAGGTAAAGTTTACTACTCTCCTATGAGAACACATTTTATTTTATTTTACTTTATTTTATTTTATTTATCTTTTGAGAACACATTTTAGCTGTACATGTCTCCTCCTTAACATCCTATTTACAATTATTTGTTTATGCCTATCTCTCCTTTTAGACTATGTATTCCTTGAGCAGAGATTGTGACTACTCATCTTTATATTTCTAATACCTCACTAGCATAGTGCCTAGAATTATACCTATTCACGAAATGTTCAATGAATAAAGGACTTAGATATGTGGGATGAGAAAAGAGGAGGAGTCCAGAGTGAATCAGAGTTGTTATTGGTTGGTTGACAGGTTAGAGGGTAAGACAATGAAAAGGAACTGTTCCTGAAATAGAATACATTTTCAGTGAAAGATGATTTTGTTCTGTTCAGTGTTTTTAAACAGTGCCCTAGCACAGTGGAGGTATTCAGTAAACAGTCAAAGTACAGGCTTGGGCATCAGGAAAGAAGTCTGGTTAGAGCTGGATGTGGTGGTACATGCCTGTAATTCCAGCACTTGGGAGGCTGAGACGTGAGGATCACTGTGAGTACACTGCACTACAAAGCAAGAGCCTGTCTCAATCAATCAATCAATTAATAGTCTCGTTAGAGATACAGATTTTTTTTTGTCTTTTTGAGACAGTCTCACTGTGCAGTTTAGGCTGGCCTTGAGCTCACATTGTAGCCCAGGCTGGCCTCGAACTCACAATGATCCTCCTGCTTCAGCCTCCCGAGTGCTGGGATTATAGGCATGCACCAGCATGCCCAGCAAGAGATACAGATTTGAGGAATCTTTAGTTTATGGGTGTTTATTGGACCTCTCAGTACAGATGAAACAACACAGGGCAAGTATACTGTGTATATTAATAATTTGAGACACTTCCAAGAGAATAGCAACATTTAATGGAAAAGAGAAAGAATGTCCCACAGAGTAGATGGGGAATGAGTGAGAACGGGGGATGCAATAGTTGCATGGTTCTGGAGAGAAGAATTAAGAGCTCAAGAATTCTGTATATAAATTTTCTAACAAACCTCCGTTTGGCCCCATGTCTCCTCCTTCCATACTACCTGCTACCTCTGAGTAAGCAAATTAGCTTATTTCTACGTACATGTAGATGAAAGATTGAGACCATGAATTTAGGAGCTCTACAACTTACATTTGAATCCTGACTACCATATGTTAGCTGTATGATCTTGGGCAAGTTACCTAATCTCTTTGAGGCTCAACTTTCATTTTTTTATCTTGGTACTTTTTATAATATAAGTTCACTAACATGAGTCAATGTGTAACAGATACTTCCAGAATATTTTCCTACAACCATCAGGGATGCGTGAATGCTGTTTTCTTACATTCTTGGAGCTTTTCTGGAGCTTTTCAGTTAAGGAAAGCCAAGAGAAGTTTCTCTGAACTGTCATTAGATATTTTTTATAATATTAAAACTCAAAGGTGATACAGAATTCTTAATCATAAATTAATTAGATCTAAATTGATTATTCCACCTACACTGTATACTTTTATTCATAGTTTTGAGTGGGAGTGATACATATGTATAATTCTACATTATGCTGAAGCCTCTTTTCTGAACTCCAGCCTATATTTTTATTTGAAATATCAGATTGGGATATAAGAATTTGGCTATTTTAAAATTATTATATCTAGGAAAATGTACTTTTGCAGGGTACTTCATGGCTGTACAATTTATGATTTAGAAACATTGGAACTGGTCTTGACTGGACTGAGTTGGGGCTCCTCTTGGGTAGCTTACTCCTCATATAAAAATATTTCTTTGATTACTCTTCTAATTTGAAAATTTTGGTTTGTATTGGATTCCCTTACACTTACTCAGTAAACACTTAGTTAGCATTTAGTAGCTGGTAGATTCCCTACTGTAGAGTAATTCCATCCATTTGAACTATGTTATCCTCTTACAATTGCTTGCTTGCTTTTAGAACATTCACAACCAGGTTATTTTCTTGGCTGAGAGTATGAAAAAATATCAGGAAATTGATAGTCACAATAAGGGTGAAGAACAGGACCCATGAAAGATGCCATTAGAGAGGAAATTGGAGTTAGGATCTTATAAATCTGCTTGTTTCAAATTATAAGGGAGTCCAAAGTATGGCTGAATAAGTAAAAGGTAGAATAGAACTAATAAGGATGCCATTTGTCTTACTCCATTTCTGCTACTTTAACAAAATACTTCAGGTTGGGCAATTTGCAAACAATAGAAATCCATTTCTCACAATTCTGGAAGCTGAGAAATCCAAGATTGCAACACTAACAGAATTGGTATCTGGTAAGGTCATCTTTTCACTATGTCCTTGCCAAAAAAAAAAAGACCTGGGAGGGCGAAAAAACAAAATTAACACTGTCCTTGCACGACAGAAGGGACAGAAGGACGTAGAGGCCTAGCTAGTTTCCTTTAACCCTTTTAAAAGGCATTAAGCCCACCTACTTGGGCAGAAACTTGGTGACCTAATCACCTCCTAAAGGCCTTAGCTCCTAGTACTGTTACACTGGAGATGAAATTTGAACATGAATCAGGGAAAAGATGCACAATTCAACTATAACACCATCATTTATCATTAAATGTTGCTTTATATATGTAGTATCTTATTTAATTCCCATTACAACCCAATATGGTGGTTATATTTGCCTCATTTTATGAGGAACTTGCCCAAGATCTATCTCTAGTCATTGACAGAGCCAGGATTAGAACCTAGGGCTGTCTGACACCAAAACCCATGCACTTAACCAGTGTACTATACAGCCTTTCCACAGTAAACATAATAATGGAAAGTTAGGTATTTTAGAGGGACCTCAGAGGTTACCAAATGTTTGAAGAGAAACCTCAGAATTAAATAAAGTGATAAATAATTTTTATCCTTTTTGAAGCAATAAAAGGAAAGGTATTCCAGGGTGGCATAAAAAACAACATAGGACTTGACTGAAATCCTGAGATGGAATCTCAGACCCACCACTTACTAACTGTAACCTTAGGCAAGCCATTTAATCTCTGATCTATTTTCCTTATCTGTAAAATGAAAATGATAGTAAGAATAATGCTAATAAGGTTGTAAAAAGTATCTATTCATCCAATTTCACAGCATTTGAGAATTATGGTAATTGATGTAAAAAATAAATATCTATACAGATGGTTGTTGTCATAGTGATAGTTTTCTGTCTGTGCTGTTTCCATGGAAAGGGCAAGAAGTGACGATGGACTCTATTATGCAAATCTAACACTTGGACCGTTGTCCTTTGACGTAACAGAATGTTTAGTCTCTGAAAAGAATAAACAGGTTTAAGAAGTTTCTTTAGGTTTAATGGCAATTATATCAATGGGATCTTTACTTCTTTCCTTTTTTAGAAAAAATATAGATATATGTTAGATACTTTACCAAGCAATTTACCAATCACTTTTGTGTTCTGCTACTAGGTATTAATATTAACCGAGGCCTCCTATGCTTGGGAAATGTAATCAGTGCTCTTGGAGATGACAAAAAAGGTGGCTTTGTGCCCTATAGAGATTCCAAATTAACTCGACTACTTCAAGGTAAGCCCAAAGTGCCTCTAAAAATAGGAGAGAGTAACTTAGAATGATAGTGCTCAGAAAGCAAAGGTGAAACTGATAAAAGAAAAACAATAACAACAAAAAAATCCTCCCTATTTGGGCAATCACATACACAGCTATCTAATTGATAGAGACAGCAAGAGAGCTATTAGGATTCAGGTGTCTAAGATAATGAAAAAATATCTTCATATATGGCTTTGAGAGCCAAGAAATCTATGGAGTGCCAACTGCACGTAGTACTTTGCACCTGAAAATGAACTCGGTTACTGTTTAATTAATAGTGTTGCTAAGCAGAACTCTCTGCAGAGCTCAAACTCTACCAAGAGGGGGCATCCTAAGAATGTTTAATCTCAGTAGTGGCTTCATTTAACTTTCCTCAGCTACCTCCCAATTGTTTTAACCTGATTAACTACTGAATTCGTGGTTTCTCTTGGCAATAGGGACACATGAAATAGGATTCTAAAAGTTATATCATTTCACACATCAGAAACAAAAATCAAAATGGATCAAAGATCTAAATGTTAAAACAGAAACAATCTGCTAGAAAGTAAAATAGGCATAGAAATAGACAAGGACTTTCTGAACAGAACGCCATTTGCACAAAAAATAACATCAAGAATCAACAAATGGGATCATATCTAATTAAAAAAACCTTCTGCACAAAAAGGGAAACAACTAACAGAGTGAGGAGATAACCTAGAGAATGGGAAAAAATCTTTGCCAGTTACCACTCAGAGGACTAATATCTAGAATATATAAAGAACTCAAAAAATCAGACCCCCAGAATAAAAGACCTATTCAAAAAATGGGCATCTGAAATGAATAGACACTTCTCAAGAGAAGTACAAATGGCCAATACATGAAAAGATGTTCAGCATCTCTGGCCATTAGAGAAATGCAAATTAAAACAACACTGAGATTTCATCTTACTCCAGAAAGAATGGCTATCATCAAGGAGTCAAATAATAACAAATGCTAGAGAGGCTGCAGGGAAATAGGAACCCTTCTACGTTATTGGTGGCAGTGTAAGTTAGTACAGCTCTTATGGAAATAAGTATGGATATTCAAGGAACTGAAAATATAAAAATTCCATTCAACTCAGCTAATTCTCCTCCTAGGTTTTTTTTTTTTTTTAAAGGAGGAGAGGTTTATTTTGGTTCATAGTTTCAGTCCATGGACAGCTGGCTCCAAGGCAGAAACTCTCCAAGATAATCTTCCTGAAAGAGTTAAAGACATATTATAGTGATACAATGCATACCGATGTTTATAGCAGCACAATTCAGAATAGCTAAATCTTGGAAGCAGCCTATATGTCCATCGACAGATGAATGGATAAAGAAAACGTAGCATTGGGGCTGGGGATTTAGCTCAGCGGCAAAAGCGCCTGCCTGGCATGCGCAAGGTCGTGAGTTCGGTTCCCGGTACCGGAGAAAAACAAAAAAAAGAAAACGTAGCATTTATACACAGTGGAGTATTGCTCTGCCATAAAGGATAAACATTGCGTTATTTGTATGAAAATAGATGCACCTTGAGACCATAATATTAATTGAAATAAATCAGACACATGAGCTTAAATATTCTACGGTTTCTCTTATGTTAGAAACCCAAAATATAAATAAAGAACAAAATAAAAGATAGATAATAGGAAATAGGGGGACACATCTTTTGCAAAACAGGACGGAACCAAGAGATGTAAGGAGTAGGGAGGGTAAAGAGGGAGAAGGGAATAAAAAATAAGGTTTGTTATGTACATTTATTAGCTCCCATGAAGGATGTAATCATTATGTGCTGCAAGCATATACTAATAAAAAAATAAAACTTCAAAAAAAGAAATCTTAGTATAATAGAAAATTTGTAAGTATCTAAGAATTTTTACCTCTATCTTTTGAGTTTGAAGTCACCATCCCAAATGAACAGTTGGTGTTTGTATCCTGCTTGATTTCATTTTATGCATTATTCTTTATTGTTGTTTTTCAGATTCTCTAGGAGGTAATAGCCATACTCTTATGATAGCTTGTGTAAGTCCTGCTGATTCCAATCTAGAGGAAACATTAAATACTCTCCGCTATGCTGACAGAGCAAGAAAAATCAAGAACAAACCTGTTATTAATTTTGATCCCCAGACAGCTGAACTTAATCATCTTAAGCAACAGGTATAAAGGAGTTAGATTTTTATGGGAAAATTACAAGTATGTGAGGGGAATGATAGAGCTTTTGTTTCTCAGCTTCTCCTCTATCAGCAATTTTGAGGTGTTCCTTAAGCATTGTTAGAGTATTTCTTTTTTTTTTTTTTTTTTTTT
>NW_004955475.1:9894813-9934329 GCF_000276665.1 Chinchilla lanigera
AAAAAAAAAAAAGAGTCAACAGTGTTTTGAGGTTAGGGAGTTGATGAGCTCAAAGAGTGCTTGTCACATTAGAAGCACTCATTAATATTTGCTGAATGAGCAAGTAAAGAAGAGAAGATCAAAATCAGACCTCTATAGAACACCAGCACTTAAGGAATGGGGAAAGGAAGGAAGACAAGAGAGACTTACAAGGAGTAGAGAGGAAGAAACCAGTGGTGTAATGACCAAGGGAGGAGCATTTCAGGGAGGGTCATCCAAAGTATACATTTACAAAGAAGTGTAAGGCAAGGATTGAAAAGGACCATTGACTTGTATCAGCAAGGAGGCGATTGGTGACCTTGGTAAGAAGGCCAAAGAAATGGAAAGAACAGGTTGCTGCAGAAAAACTAGACAGAATGGTGGATAAGGATGTACAGGAAGCCAGTGATCTCTTACTTCAAGAAGGTGAGGAGAAAACAGGCAATAACCAGGTAAACAAGGCTTAAGGGATATATGTCTGTTTTTAAAATGCGGGAGAGACTTGAACAAGTAGAAGAACTGCTTGGGAGAGACTGAAACTGAGAACATGAACTCAGTCAAAGTCATCTAAGTGTTGAGTACTGTAGTCCGATAGTAGGGTAGAGGGCTTGAAATCACTAAACAGAAATGGAAGATGCTGCTAGCTTGGACCGTAAGTTTGTCGTGGTATTAATATGACTGTTTGTACAACTCAGTTGCCCTGGTAGAGGAGCTGAGAAGGTAGGAATTGCATTGGTGCAGGTTTAAAGGGGTGTCATAGTTTCTTGCCTTCCAGTGGATGTTACTCTGCCTACAGGAAATCAAGTGTTTCCTGAGTATCTGGTTCACACTCCCTCTCTGGCTTTCCTCCTGCAGCAATGGCTGCTATTCAGTTAATCTCTTTCCTTTTCCTTCTTCGTATCCATTCTTCTAAGGAGTCATTGCAGAGAATGTAAGCAGTTTGCCTGTCCATGGTATTGCCACATTCAGTTCTGTTCTGTTTATTCGTATTGCCAAAATACTCTTCTTCCTATTCACTTATTTGCTCGTTCATTCCAATGTAAATATTTATTGAACAATATTATGTGCCAGATGCTATGCTGGGATGCATTACTGAACTATGCAGCATTTCCTTTATTACTTAGCTTGAGGCACAAACACTGAACACATAATTAATAATATAATGTTATATAATTATACATCAAGATAGTGTGCTGTGAGTATAAAACGGCATCATCTGTTATATAGTCGGTCTGGAATGACTTCTCTGAGGTAGCAACATTTGACCTAAGATCTGAGGGATTAAGAAAAATAAACAGTGGAGAAAAGAAGGAAGAAAATTCTAAGGAGAAGGAACAGCATCATGGGGCATTGACACTACAAATAAATGGCCCAGGTTCAAGTCCTGGCTCTATAGCTTACCAGCTATGTATTTTGGGCAAGTTTTTTTGATTCAGTTTTCCTATATGGAGAATGGACATAATAGTATTACCTGTTTGATAGGGATTTTTGAAGGTTAAATGCATTAGTACATGCTAAGCACTTAGAACAAAGAATGTCAGTGCAGCTAGCATATAGAAAGCAAGGAAAGAGTATTCCAGTGTGAGACTAGAAGGAAATCAGAGGCCTGGTCAAGGATTCATGGGCCATGTGAAAAATGATTTTAAACGGGATGGTTACACTGAGAATTCACACTTTTAAAGGATGGTTTGGCTGCTATATGGAAATGGATTATAGTGGCGCTAGAGTGGATTTGTATAGACTATTTGAGGAGGTGCTGCAGCAGGCCAAGGGAGAGATACTGCTGACTTGGACTTAGAATGGCAGCAGTGGTGAGAGAAAGAATTAATCAGTGAATCAGATGAAGAAATGAGAATATGATACCCGGATGTTTTGCTTGTAGAACTGAATATTCACTGACCTGGGGTTTATGGGAGAAGGGACAGGTTTGCTGATAACAGATAACTAAATAGAAATACCAGGCAGATAATTGAATCTAAAGTTTTAACGTTTAGAAAGATCTGGGTTTGAGATAAATTGAGAAGTTACCCGCGTGTATATTGTAATTGAAACAGTAGGCAGAGAAGAAACTTTATGAAGAGAGTGTAATGAGACAGAATAAAGTAAGAAGACTGACACTAAGTTTTGAGGGACTTGACCATTTAGTGGAGAAGTGGAACAGGCATGATAAACCCAGAGACAGGGATATTCAGCTAAAATCGCAAAAAAAGAGGGAAAACCAAGAAAGTGTGGTGCCTGACAAGCCAAATGCTACCAGTCAAATAAAATGAAGATCAAAAATACCCATTGGTTTTAGTGACATGCAGATCGTTGGTGACCTTAGCAAGTTATTTTAATGGAATAATGTGGGCAAAAATCAGATTGAAATAGGTTGAGGAATTAGAGGTAAGCAAAATGAAATGGAGGCAATTAGTACGGGCTTTTCTCTCAAACTTTGGGAACAAGAAAGAAACAAGACAATAGAGACAGAAAGTATGGTTGAGAAGAATGCTTTTGTCTTAAAGTAGGAGAGACTTGAACATATTTTAACCTCAGTAGGACGGGTACTATAAAAAGGGAGAAGGTGAGATGTACAAGAGAGAAGGTATAACAAATGGAGTAGGATCCATAAAGAGGCAAGAAGGGTGGAGCGTCAATGCACAAGTGAGGATACTAGTCTTAGGGAGCAGAATAGCTCCTCCTTTGTCATAGGAGGGCCTGGGAAATATGCTTGCACACGTACTCTGGTTTAAGATCCATATCCACAAACCCTACCTTAACTATTTTGAGATTTAATTGATTTGCTTCTGCTCAGAACCCTAAAGCAGTTCATTATACCTGATATTTTAATATTGTCTTAATTTTCTACTATTTCAGCCTTTAGGCTTACCTTATTCAACTAGATGCAACCTTAAGAGTAGGACCATATTTTATTTTGTACACCCCTACATCGCCTATCTTAGTGCTGTTTCATTTTTTAAAATAGGGATTCAGTAAAAACTCCTTAAGATGCTTAAATAGAAGGGACAGCTTTGTGGTCATGATGGCATACACCTGTAATCCCAGCACTCTAGGAGCCTGAAGCAGGAGGAATCACAAATTTGGGCTCAACCTGGACAGTTTACTGACTAAGTAAGATCCTATCTCATAATAAAAAGTTAAAGAGGGGCCAAGGCTGTAGCTCAGTGCAAAGGCTCTGAGTTCATCCCCTGTACCACAGAAAAATAAAAAAGGGATGACTCATCTTCTGAGTGTTGGTTATTCATGCAAAATGCTGATTGTCTTTTTAATCATTGAATCATAACCAGCGCTGCCTTCTGTAGTACCTAAGATCTACCACTGATTTCATAGGCATTGAATAAAATTATCCTACTGGTAATTGTTGTAATTTCACTGCCAAGGGATAAGTAGCTTTTGATTGATGACTAGCTGATTATTTTTCTTTGCTTTTACCAGGTGCAACAGCTACAGGTCTTGTTGCTGCAAGCCCATGGAGGTACCCTGCCTAGATCTATAAAGTAAGAGTCATAGATTAATAATATTCTAGCAGTGGCTATTTGTCCTAATAGTTGTTTTCCTCGAGTATCCTAAAGTTTCTAACAGCAGGTGATGTCAAGGAAGGAATCCTAGCAACCTTGCTGACTACGTAGGACTTAGCTAATTATCTTTTAAGCAGTCTGATATAGTAGAAAGAGCTTCAGAACTTTATTTATTAGAATGCTACTATATGGAAGAGCTGCTATCTCTTCTACCACCTTATATAACTATTTAGTTATGTGCGCATAAATGCCTGGGTATTTCTTTTATTGTGTGGGTTAATATCCAATAATTCTTCAGATTGTTTCTTCATTGTTCAGTCAGAGAGCTCCTTCAGTTTAACTCTTCTGTTCATGTGTGTGTATGTGTGTGTGTGTGTATGTGTGTGTGTTTAACAAGGTATTTAAGCATTTTCTCAAGATGTTCCAAAATGTATTTTTTCTGCCCCAGGTCTGGAATTAACCATATCTCCAAAAGAGCCCTAGTTTCTTTTATTGAAAAATGGTGATTAGAAACTAAGATCTCGATCCTGGCATTAGTTACCCTCAATGTTAGTAGGGTATCACTGCTTCTAGGCCTTCTCAGTGTGTAGAGCTCAGAAATATCTGCATGTGTAATAACCCTCACATACACTCATCTATATTTTTGTATCTACTCGTATCTATTATTAGAAACCATGATTTTGTACTTTTAACTCTGATCCTATTCTGACACTACAGGATTCATTTTAGTCTTCTCTGTCCTTTTCTTTTTATGATTTCTTTTTCTAACAGTAAGAAAACTAACTTGCATTACATGTTCAATTCTGGTATTTCCATAAGGAAGTTTTAGAATCACTAACCCATGCCCTTATGAGAAGCACTTTTATGAACTAGAGTACAACATTTATGTACAGTTTTTTTCAGCTTTTAAACTTAAGAGTATCAAGGCAGGATATGGTTTTCCACAGTTACTGTTTGTATTCCATTTTGGGTCACCCCCATATCTTGATTAGTTTTAATTGCTTGTTTATATCTCATTTTTGTGAAGTATTACAATGGATCCAAGAGTCTTGTTATATAAAAAAAAATTACTCAGAGCAGAGAAATGCAAATAATAAATCCCAATGTGATAACCTTTCACATCCATTAGGATGACTGCTATTAACTAACTAAATAAACTACATAAACATATCAGTAACAGAAAATAGCAAGTACTGGCTGGGATGTGAAAATATGAAGAAATAGCTCTTATGTACTGTTCTAAGATTGTAAAGTGATATCACTACTATGGAAAATGGTATGGAGATTCCAAAAAAATTAAAAATAGTCCCACGATATGACCCAACAATACCATTTCTAGGTATTTTTCCAAAAGAATTAAAAGCAGGGTCTTAAAGGCATATTTTCACAACCATATTTATAGCAGATTGTTCACAATAGCTAAAAAGTAGACACAACCCAAATGTCCATTAACAGATGAATTGACAAACAAATTTGGCTAGTAAAATCAGCAAGACTATAAATAGGAAGTCTCAGACCTCAATTTCCCCACAGAATGATCAAAGGATAACTAACGACTTCCTACAAATAAAAAAATCTTATTGAAAACCACCAAACTTGGAACTAAGTCTGAGTCACCTAGCATCAAAGCAACTGAATCAAAATCTGCATTGAAATGATAGGAGAAAGTGTCTCATTTTAACAGTATTGCCTCTCCCCCTCTTCCCAGTCAGCACAGCAAGATTCTCCAGGGCCAAGGTTTCTACAGTGGGAACAGAACAGGAAGGTGGAAATACAGCTTCCCTAACATTCTGAGCTGTTTCGTAGGAAGGCAACTCCATTCTGATCTCACAGGGAATAGAGAAAATAGGGGAAACCATAAAGCTAGACCACCTGGAATCAGGTAAAAACAAAGCAGGGCGGCAGGGCACAAAGACCAGCATACAGAGTCATAATACAGCTGAGTGTTATTGCCAGCAATAATGCTCCATCAGAGGTACCAACGAACAGCACAGCTCACCCACAAAACCATGCAGATCATTCCAGAAGAAGTAAAAAGTGTTACTACCTGGCTTAAATCCCTAGATGGCCAGCCTCCAGGCCTAACTTCAACCCCTACCCGAGGGTCCAGCCCAGAGTAGAAGATCCCAGTAGTGGATTTCCACAAGCAAGCACTAGATCTTCCATGCTGGGAATTTAATCAGTGTTCCTAGCAGCCTCAAAGTCCACCCACCGACCCCGCCCAGGGAGGAAAACAACAACTACAGCAAATTTAGGCCAGAAGCAGGCACTAATTCTACCTCACATGGAACTTTAATCAGCACTTTGCTCAGCCTCAAAGTCCACACTCAGATTGTGCCCAAGGAGGGAAACAAAACTGAACAGTACATTTCTACTGAGCATAGTACTTGATTCCTTCATCCCTATACACTTAAACCCAGGGTCTCTCCTGAAACCTTGTCCAAATGCTGAATTCTAACAGCAGTACTTTCTGGCCAGGGAATACATCCTATAGTCCAGACAGATCAGAAGCAACAGAATTGCCCATTCAGCAACTTAGTCTTATAGCAGAGTTCAGTGGTCTTGCTAGATAACAGAGTCTGCCTGGCTGGCCCACAGATTCAGAGTTAAGGCAGCAGTCTGGTCATGTAGAGAAATGGAAAGTAATTTATGGCTGTTCAGGTTCATTACCAGGTGGCCCATTGTCTTGGTTATGATTTGTCATTGCTGAGACAAAATACCCAAAGCCCAGAATTAAGGAAGGAAAGGTTTATTTAGCTCACAGTTTGCGGAGGTTTCAGTCTACAATCAGCTGGCTCCAAGGCAAGATGGCGGGGCACAGGAGCAACACTTCAAAGTGGCACAAGACAGCAAAAGCAGCAAGAGCAGAAGGGGGCGGGGACAAGCCTCTTTCCTCCCTTACATTGTAAGCAGGTTCCCCTGACCCAGGGTGCGTGCAGCACTCCCACCATCTCAGTGCCCTCCTCCTGCACAGGCTCAGGATGATACAAAGTAAGGACCCAGTCCCTGCTCAGTCACTTAGTTAGCCTTCTAAACTTCTTCAGTTTGACACTGAGCAGCATCCCAGAGCCATAAGGGCATGTCCTTTTCATCCTGGGATGCAGAACTGCTAAGTCACTTAGCCAAGCCTCTAAAGTGGACACTGTGTATCAACTATAACACCCATCCAGAATCATAGGGTAGACTACTGTGAAGGTCTGTTCCTGCCATAGAATACCCATAAAAGCAAGAAAAGGTGAGTTTCACTCTAAATGCCTTATAGCAGTGTAAGTGAAGACACAAGGATTGATTACAAAGCCTCAGGAAATCATGATACTTCCAAAGCTCCAACAGTGGATCCTAATGAAAGTGAGATCTATAAAAAAGACAGAAAGGATTCAGAGTAACCTTCTTTAAAATGGTCAGTGAACAGATAAAAAAATTAAATGAAATTACAGTGTATGGAGAGTATGAGAAGTTTGACAAAGAAATAGAAACAAACATAAAGCCAAATAGAAATTCAAGAGATGAAGAGTACAATGCCTAAATTGACAAATCCAATAGAAATTTCAGCAGCTGGTTTGACAAGACATTCAAAAACAGAACTTTTGAAATTACCGCATCATGGGCTGGGTATGTAGCTCCATGTAAAAAGCTTGCCTACCATGCATGAGGCCCTGGGTTCAGTCCCTAGTACTGGAAAAAGAAAGCCTACTAGAATTATGGGATGCCACCAATAAGTCAGATGCATCATTCTATAAGAGAAGAGGGACCAGAAAAATTATGTTTTAAAAAATAATGGGCCGGAGATATAGCACAGTGGAACAGCACCTGCCTGGGAAGCACAAGGTCCTGAGTTTGATTCTCAGTACCAAAATAAAAAATAATGGAATCTAGGTGTGGTGGTACATGCCCATAATCCTAGTCCTGTAGGTGGCTGAGGCAGGAGTGTCACAAGTTCAAGCCCAGTCTAGGAAATTTAGTGACTTAGTGAGGCCTCATCTTGAAATAAAAAATAAAAAAACAGTTGGGGCTATAGCTCAGTTGGAAGCCTCTGAGTTCAGTCTGCAGTACCACTGAATGAATGAATGAATGAATGCCATGATGTTACACACCTATAATCCCAGCTACTAGAGAGGCTAAACTGAGGATCACATGCTCTAGACCAGCCAGGGCAACTTAGTGAGACCCCCATCTCAAAACAAAATAATAAAAAAGGGCTATAGATTAGCTCAGCACTCAATGGGGACAATCCCCAGTACACACACGCGTGCACACACACACACACACACATACACACACACAAGTAAATTTCCAATTCTAGGAAGAGCAGAGAACCACAATAAAATTCAGCTCAAAAAAGAATTCACCAAGATATATAATAATCAAGCTATCAAAAATCACAAGTTCAAAATTCTGACAGCAATTAGAGATAAATGCATCACATTTAGAGGAGTTCCAATATGATTTTAATTGGACTTCTTAGAAGAAAACCTGCAGACAAGGAGAGAGTAGGATGAAATATTAAAAGTAGTGAAGGAATAAAATTCCTGTTATGACTTGTATCTAGATGTACTCCCAAAGCTTCATGTGCTCATAGGTGACGCTTTTGGGAGTGGCTGGATCATGGGTGTGCCATACCAAATTAAGGTGTGATGACCGGATTACCCACTGATTGGTTTAGCACTGTTCTAGGTGTGGATGGGATGGTGGATTTACTGAAGAGGGAAGATCCACTCTGGGTGTGAGTGGCACCATCTAATAGGCTTGTAGCCTGGATGGAATAAAAGGAAAAATGGAAGGTTGCTACTTCCTGCCTGCCCTCCATGGACTATTTGTCCTCTGCTTTGGAGCTAGGAGATTATGGACTGAAATCTCTACCATCTGTGAGCTAAAATCATAAAACTTTCCTCCTTTGACTTGTGTGTGCCAGATATTTTATCCCAGCAACAAAAAAGTAACTAGGACAGCTGCCAACAAAAAATACTTTACCCAGCAAAGTTATCTTTCAGAAATGAGGGAGAAATAAAAAGATTCCCAAATAAATTCTAAGGAATCACTACTAGGCCTACCTTATAGGAATTGCTAAAGGAAGTTCTTTAAAGTGGAAAAAATGCTGCTTATTAGTAGCATAACACTTACTACAAGGCTGGGGATATAGCTCAGTGATAAGTTACTTGCCTAGTGTGTGCAAGGTTCTGGGCTCAATCTCTCATAACACACCTAAACACCCCCAAAAGCACAAAACCTAATAGTGTATGTAATACAGAACAATATTTGAGATAGTCTAGAACTTTAATGGTTGTGTAGAAAGTAATATTATCTCTAGTACAAGGGTAAAAAAAAATTATTAATAATTATAGCTAATAAATCATGAAGTGATACATATTATAAAATGATGTAAATTCAAAGATCAAAAACAGGAAATATGGGGAGTAGGAGTAAAAGTGTAGAATTGCATTCAATCAAAGCTAAGCTGTTGTCAGCTTTAAATAGACTGTTATAAGTGTAAGATGTTCTTTGTAAGCCTCATGGTAACAAAAAAGGAAACATTTGCAGGAGATTCATAAAACAAAAAAGATTCTAACCATACCACTACAGAAAACCATCAAACCACAAAGGAACACAGCAAGAAAAGAAACAACCAAATAATAACAAAATGACAGTAGTCCTTACCTATCATTAATTACTTTGAATATAAATGAATTAAATTCTCCAGTGAAAATACATAGTGTCTTTGTTACTTTTTTTCATTGCTGGGACAAAGTACCTGACACCCAAAATGAAGGAAAGAAAGGTTTATTTTTTTCAGTTTGTGGAGGTTTTAGCCCATACTTGGCTGGCTCCAAGGCAGAGTGGCACATGGCAGAGGGCAACAGTTCATGGTGGTAGAAAACAGCAAAATCAGCAAGAGCAAAAAGGGAAGAGTTTCCCTCCCCTATATTGTATGTAGGCTTCCTGCCTCAGGGCGGGTGTATCATTCCCACCCATAATCCCAGCATTGGATCATGGATTAATCAAAGACTCTAGAAGCATGCCCCATGACTGCATAAGGCTTTGGGGGGACATCTAGACACAAACCATAACACATAGAATAACTGAGTAGATTTTAAAAAAAAAAAAGACTCAACTATATGCTGCCTAAAAGAGATTCACTCTGAAGGACACTCACACTGAAAATGAAAGATACACAAAGTTGTTCCAATCAAATTAAAAGCAGAAATGAGTAGGGATACTTCTGTCAGGCAAAACAGACTTTAAGTCAAAAACTGAAAAGAAACAAAGAAAACCTTATATGATACAGGGGTTCAGGTTAAGAAAACATAATTGTATATATGAAGTATGATTTAAAAGTACAGTGAATTTAAAAACTGTTTACAGTAAAAGACATATTGCCATTAATCTCCCTCAAAATACGACCCCTCACTTTAACCACACGCATCCCTTTGTTCTTGCCACTTTCTGAAGCAGCTCTAGAATGCCACTTTCATGAATGTCTTTAGTTGCACTGTTGTGGGTGCCTTGAAGTCTTGAATAAAATCAAATCATTTACCTTTCATGGTCATTTTGACTTTGGGAAAGAATCAGAAGTTACACAGTGCCAGATCCAGTGAACACGGCAGATAATGACATGCCCTAATGTTTTCACGAGCCTCCCTTTCCACTGGATGTCACTTGGCAGCAGCATTTGATCACATCTAGTAAAGATACTCACAAAAGAGGATTTCTAGAACTGTTTCAGAAAGTGGCAAGAATGATAGAATAAATGTATTTGAAGCAAGGGGAGTATTTTGAGGGAAGTTAATGATAATGTGTCTTTTACTGCAATAAATTTTTGAAATTGAAACATTTACTGTGTATTTTGATCACACGGCTATATTGGAACATAGGAACACTTAACATTGGAATACTTAAGTATATAAAGGAACTATTAAAGGATCTGAAGAGAGAGATTAATTGTAATACAATAATACGTAGTAGGGGACTTTAATACCCTACATTCACTATTGGGCAGAAAATATCCACACATAATAAGGAAACAGTCTTTCCCCTTCCCTCCTCTGTGCCTTGGAGCCATATCCAGCTCCGGAAAGTTGGCCCACAGATGCAGCCCTTCTACTGCATGGAGCCGATGGCCAACAGAAGGAGAGAGGTGACTGTCCTGTCTACCTTTCGCCAGCATGGAGAGTATTGTTTTCATGGTCATCTGGCTCAGCACCCTGCCTGGACCCCGCATGTAGGTCCCAGCAGCTGCCATGAACTCCAGAGCATGAAGAGCCGTAGCAAAGGGCATTTCTGGGGTGGAATCCAAGTCAAAAATGGAAAGAATAGACCATCTTTGAAGTCTCTGAAAACTGATAGCAGATTAGTGAAATCCAAATATAAGCCACATTAGGGAAAAGTATTTTACCTTGACTTACCTTCTGTTACCTCATCTGAAAAATTGCAAATGGACATAAAGGATCCAGGAGGAAAATTTATCAGCCAAACTGTCAGTTACCGTATTTCAAATAAAAAGGTGAATTGAAAAATTTCTCAGCAAAGTTATCAGTTATCTTATTTCAATAAAAAATTACCTTGTTTCAAATAAAAAGGACACAAAATTTGCATAGACACTGAGTTGAATTTCTACTCTACCACACCCAGAATCTGTGTATACTGCAGAAACCACCCCGTCCCAGTCGTGATGGAAGTTAAGTCTCCAAACACAGTGTTTTTGTAGTGTGTTGAAGCAAAGGAAAATTATTAGTTGAAAAATCTATCAAAAATCATGATCTTATTCCTTCAAATAGTATATTATCAAATGCCTTTTTATGGAGAGTAAAAAGTCTTCCTTTTGATGACATACGATAGTACATTGAACAAAAAAGTTGTATTTACTCAAGAAATTGAGGTGAAAAGTTGATGCTGGAACACAGAAAACAAGAGCAGGAAGACTCAAAAAGCCATTTATAAAAACAGAAGATAGGAGCCAACTTCGTAGGCCATTTTATTTCAGCTGACCATATGCCTTTTATAAACTGTTTAGAAGCCTGGCCATCCGTTTGTTGTTGATAAACTGATATGGAAAAGCAAACTCAGGGTAAACTCAGAATCTAAATGGATAGTGATAAATATGGTAGAGCCCCAATTTAACTGAAAGAGGAAAGAAAGAGGATATTGTGAATATTGCTTATAGAGATATAAAGATTTTTGAAACCTCAGTGACCAGCACAAGAACTTTGCACACAGTAACCAATATCAAGCTGTTGACGATATTGTATTTAAGTTAGTTTTTGATTTTGTGGAATATGAAAGAAATATATGTAAAAATGAAAGAATTAAAATACATTGTTGGATCCCTTTCTCCTGTTTCTTCAAATGTCTACAAAAAAGACTAAACCTAGAATTGCAATGTATTTCTCAAAAGAACTTCAAGGAAAATAACGTACATATGATTAAGCAGAATTTCCTAATGAAGAAATACTGGAACCTAAACAAAACTTTATGTTCATTTCAGAACCCATTCATTCCTTCCCCTTAAAATAAATTGAGATGACTTAATGAGAAAATGACTAATGAATGTCCTATGTTAAATACAGCTGAAAGTAACAAAAAATTTTACACCGCTACCTACATGTAAAAATGAACAGGAATGCATTGTTGACATTTCTAAGCATAAATTAACTAAAGGTGACAGTGACTTAGAAGAACTAAGTTTAAATCATTGTCCAAGTCAGATACTGTGCTTTATCCAGTGAAAGATATAAAGGAAAAGAACTTCCATTCAATATTTGGTCTTGGTTCTGGCCAGATAACAATAAACAGTTCAAAAGAGCACCTAACAATAAAGGTAAAAATGTTCATCTTGTCATCCTCCCAAGGAACTCACTGAATGTGACATCAAGAGTATAGATAATTCACCTTCTGATAAAATCTACCAAAAAGTGAGATTATCATTAGGATGAAATAAAAAAAAAATCTAGAAATGCTACCATGTGATGGAACCCATAGATAGACTCCAGATTCTTGTGTACTGCAAGTATACACCCAATGGTAAAAGAGAAGCAGCTACATTTAGTGAAGGTACCAGGAAGATATGCTCAGAGAAGATCTATTCCAGCAGAAACAAAAAGGGTGGCATGAGCAAAAAGGTAGTTTCAGGGGCAACAGGGAAATTAGAAGCACAGCACAGGAAACAGATAAATCAGGCTTTGGGATGTAAAGATATGCAAAGATACCTTTGCCTGGGTGTCTCTCACTGGGTCTCTAGGTAAGATTAACAGGAATGATTGACAGGGTGCTGAGTCATCTTCAGGGGCTTCTAGTGCACAGGACTTTTCCACAGTTCATTCTGATTAAATTAGAAACATAAGGTGCAGTCTATATTTATGAACCATTAATGAAATTCTAGTGGGAGAAAAGGCTACTAAAGGTCAGGCCAGGAAATCTAAGGAACATGTGCTCAGGCCAGGGGCTTCAGGGATTTCCTGGGTCTTTGTTTTTTATTTTCTCTCAAAACAGTGGAAGGAGGATTGGCCCTGGAGTGCTGCCCAAACTAGTGAGTGTAAGAGAGTGGTCTCCCAGCCCCCATTGTACCAGTTGTACTGTACTGGAAACAAGTGCTGAATCAATAACAAAAGAAATGAATTTCTTTTTTTTTAAGAGTTATTTTTCTAAATTACTTATTCTACAAGAAGAAAACCAAATTTGTAACTCACCAGTACAATCTCTACTGGACTTATTTCAAACTAGTCAAAAGAAATGAGTTTTTGAGTTTTACAAGCTACACTGAAAACAGTGGTATATGTAGTATTTCAGATATTTGGGAAGAGGGCAAATATTCGCTCAAATAATCTGCTGTCAGCATTTTTCTCTTCCCCTTCAACTTGTACATTTACTGGCTTTTAATCTTTAAAACTGCATATTTCAAAAGTGATAAGATATTCTTGTAATTTTTATATATGTATACACTAATTCTGAGGATTTTTGCTGACTTTGTAGAGCTATATTTAAATATTAAAGGTGACATTTGCATGTTTTACAGAATTGAATACCTCTTATGGAAAATTACAAATAATCTGGACTCATGTTTTACATACTTAAAAAATTGAATAAGGAAACATTGGATTTCACTGACAACTTTGGCCAAGTGGACCTAAGTGTCATAAAGAACATTCCATTCAAAAGTAGAAAGCATTCTTCTCCGGTGCACACAGAACATTCTTCAGGATAAATTGTACATTAGGCCCCAAGACAAGTTGTATCACATTTAAGAAAACTGAAATATGAAGTATGTTTTTAGCCACAATGGTTTGAAACTAGATGTCAAGGGCCGGACACATAGCTCAGTGGTACAAGCGCCTGCCTGGCAAGCACAAGGTCCTAAGTTCGATTCCCAGTACCAAAAGTAAAAAACAGAAAAGAAAAACTAGAAGTCAATAAGAACGAAGTTTTAAAAATTCAAATATACATGAAAATTAAATAATATGATCCTGAAAACCAATGGATCAATGCAGAATTTAGAAGAGAAACTTAAAAATATCTTGACAAACAAAATAGAAACACAAAATATGAAAACTTATGGGATGCAGCAAAAGAAATAATAAGAGCAAAGTTTTTTATTAACAAATACCTAGATCAAAAAAGATGAAAAATCACAAATAAACATGTTTCCAGGACATAAGAACAGTCTAATCCCAATGTTAACAGAAGGAAAGAAACAGTCATTTTTCCATATCCACAGGGGATTCATTCCAGGCTCCCCAGTGGATGCCTGAAATGGGATAGTAACAAATCGCGTATATAGTTTTTTTCCTAGGTACCCACAGTAAAATTTCACTTATACGTTAAGCCACTATAAGAGATTAACAACATTAATAAGCTACATATCGAGACCCTGTTTCAAAAAGATAAAAAAAAAAATGTAACACAGCAATATACTATACAGTAATAGTTTTTGCTTTGGGGCTCTTAGTAGGTAAAATAAGGATTACCTGAACACAAGCACTTAGGCAACATGACAGTCAATCTGATAACCAAGATGGATGCTAAGTGACTAATAAGTGGGTAGTGCACAGAGCATGGTTTTGGTAGGCAAAGGGATGATTCATATCCCAGGGGGAACAAAGCAAGATAGCACAAGATTTTATTATGCTACTTAGAATGATACCCAGTTTAAAACTTATGAATTGTTTATTTCTGGAATTTTCCATTTAATATTTTTAGACAGTAGGTAACTCAAACTGCAGAAAATGAAACTGTAGGTAAGGAGGGACTACTGTATTCTTATGTTACACAGTACCAAACATTAATTCAGTCTCTTCGTGTATGTGGATTTTGGTTGTTCTTAATACTTTGCAGTTATAGACATGATCCAGTGAATTACCTTCTCTGCATATACAGAGTCCACCAAAAGAAATGTATACACACGTAAGGAAAAGGAAAACTTATATAAATATTTTAATACTAAATTTATTGCGATACACAGAACCAGAGAAAACATTCCTAAAATTTATTTGGAAACCAAAGAGACCTAGAATAGCAAAGGCAGTCCTGGGCAACAAAGGCAAGGCAGGAAGCATCACAATTGCTGACTTGAAATTATACTACAAAGCTACTGTGATAAAATCAGCATGGTATTGGCAAAAAGCAGACCTGAGCATCAGTGGAACAGATTAGAAGACGTAGACACAACTACAAACACACTCAAATACCTTCTAAGGGGCCAAACATATTCAGTGGAGGAAAGATAGCCTCTTTAATAAATGGTGCTGGATAAACTGGCTTTCTACATGCTGAAGACTAAAAGTAGACCCACATCTATCACTATGTACTAAACTAAAGTCAAAATGGATCAAAGATTTAAATATTAAAACACTGAATCTGCTGGAAGAGAAAATAGGGAAAAATCTTTAAGACATAGGTGTAAGCAGGAGTTCATGAACAAAACTCAAACTGCATGGGAAATACTTCAAAGGATCAACAACTGGGATCTCATCTTATTAAAAAGTTTTTGACCATCGAACAAAATCACCAACAGAGCGAAAAGAAAATACACAGAGTGGGAAAAAATTTTAGCCAATTGTCCCTCAGACAAACAGCTAATATCTGGAATATATATGAAGATTTATTAATATATATGAAGAATATATATGAAGATTTATTAATATATATGAAGATTTGAAAAAAATCTGGACCCCCCCAAATTCAAAGACCCAATCCAAAAATGGGCATCTGAGATGAATACACACTTCTCAGATGAAGCAGTAGAAATGGCAAATAAATATATGAAAAAATATTCAACGTCACTGACCATTTGAGAGATGCAAATTAAAACAGCGCTGAGATTCCATCTCACTCCAGAAAGAAGGGCTGTCCCCAAGAAATCAACCAATAATAAATGCTGAAGGGACTGGGGAAAAAGGAACCTATCTTCACTGTTGGTGGGAGTGTAGACTGATACAACCACTGTGGCAATCAGTATGGAGATTTCTTAAAAAACTAGGATGGAAGCTCCATTTGACCCAGCTACTTCCCTTCTGGGTATCTTCCCAGGAGAATTAAAAGCATCATACTACAGTGATATATGTGTACCCATGTTTATAGCAGCACAATTTGTAATAGCTAAATCTTGGAAACAGCCCAAATGCCCATTAACTGAAGAATGGATTAAAAAGTGATGATCTTTTTATACGACAAAGCTACTGTGAAGTACTATTCAGCCATAAAGAAGAATAAACTTGAGACTTTTATCGGTAAATGGATGCAATTGAAACCATACTCATAAGTGAAATAAATCAGACTGACATGTGTCAACACTGTTGTCTTCCTGGTGTGAGAAACTGAAATGGTAAATGAAGTCTAAAATGTACAATAGATATTGTGAAATGGGAAGAAATTGTTAAAGAGAAGAAAGGAACTAAAATGGAAAGGGGAAAGGACAGAAGGGAAAAGGGAAAAAATGCAAGTCAGTTATAGTATTATTATCTCTTAGTTCATTGAAAAGGAAGAAGATTTGTGCTAATATTGATTGGAGAAATTTTTATGCCCATATCGTGTACTGAGCAAATACTTTAAAAATAACAACATGCAGTGTATTAATTATTGTTAGTCTCCTATTATTTTGTTATGAAATTTTGTTTTACCTTTTATCCATAAAATAAAAAATAAATAGGTAAATTTATTGAGATATCATGAGATTAATACAAGTTACCTTTGGCCTCTACAATTATAAGAAGTGCTTAAAGTGGTGGCGATTAGCTTCCAAACATTTATTAGTACAGCAAACTGCTGCTTGGACATCCTTGGTCATTAAGACTGTTGCACATGCATTTTTCAATTTCTTCTCTAAGGGCCAGCAGTGTGGTGAGTTTCCTGTGATACACAACATCCTCTAGAGTCCCCCCCATATGAGGGTAACACCATCTGTTGAAAAAACATCCTACTATTTTTCTTTTCCTGAAGTGTGTATACATTTTTTGGGCAGACTCTGCACTTTTGTGTTGTTAGACGTTTATCTTCAGCTGGGGTCTGGGGTGATACCCCATGCCTATAATCCCACATACTCAAGAGGCTAAGGAGTGTCACCCAGCCTGAGCAACTTAGTGAGACCCTGTCTGAAAATGAAAAAGGACTGAGGATATCGCTCATATGTTCAAGGGCTACTTTTATCTCTTGTGTGGTAAAATGTTTATTTGTGTCTTTTCACATTTTCTGTAGGGTTTTGGTCCTTTGTTTCTTGTGAAAATAAATTGCGGTAAAATGTACGTAATATAAAATTGACCATTTTAGTCCTAAGTGTACAGTTAAGTGACATTAAGTACAATGTTATGCGTCCGTCACCACCATAGTGGTTACACCGTTTAACATTCCCATCCACAGTGTATAAAGGTTCCAATTTCTCATATCCTTACCAGTACTTATTTTGGTATTTTTTAATAATAGCGAACTCTACTTTTGGCCCTTATTTTTTATCAGTTCTTTGAATATTAATGATACTAGCCCTTCGTCTGTGGTGTGTAATACAGATATTTTTTCATGTGAAAATTTGATGGATTGATTGGTACTGGAATTGAGACCAGGACCTATGCTCTGAGCTACATCCCCAGCCTTTCCTTTTTTATTTATTTTGAGACCAGGTTTCCCTAGTATTTATTTTATCAGTACTAAGTGATGTTTAGTGAATTTACAGTTGTACAACTATCACCACAGTCTCATTTTAGAATGTATTTGTCAAGCCAGGAAGATCGCTTTTGCCCATTTAATGTTGCTCCCAGTTTACTACCTGCCCAATCAGCCACTAATCTGCTTTCTGTCCGTATAGATTTACCTGCTACAGACATTTCATATACATGGAATCATACAGTTTATGATGTTTTGTCAGCTTCTTTCACTCATGTTTTTTGTTAGTTTTGTAGTGCAGAGAATTGAATGCAGGGCTTTGCACATGCTAGATAAATGCGCTGTTGCTCTACATCCTTAACCCTCAATCATGTTTTTTAAGTTCATCCATATTACAGCATGTACCAATACTTCATTCCCTTTTATTGCTGAATAGTATTCTATCATCTGAATAAACTACATATTGTCTGTCCATCTGCCAACTGATAGACTTTCACATTGTTTCTACTTTTTGACTGTTACGAGCGATGCTGTTGTGAACATTCACTTGCAACTCTATGGTGGGCGTGTTTTTATTGGGTGGATACCTAGGAGTGGAACTCCAGGGTCATATGTTTAACTTTTTAAGAAACTACCGGGACATGGTGGCACACGCCTGTGATCCCAGCACTCTGGAGACTGAGACAGGAGGATCACTGTGAGTTCAAGACCAGCCTGGGCTACAGAGTGAGCTCAAGGCTGGCCTGAGCTGCATAGTGAGACCCTGTCTCAGAAAGACCAAAAAAAAGAAAAGAAACCACCAAACTGTTGTTTAAAGTGATTGTACTATTGCCGTTCTCTCCATGCTTTTGGACTTTGATTCATAATTAGAAATAATGTCACTGTGAAAACAATAAGAATTGATGAATCAATTCAATTCAATGTTTTACAGAGAAATAAAGATGCTACTTCTTTTTTCAAAACCGTGTGTTTATATTTTTAGATACATTTCATAAGACTGTTTACTAAAAGCATATTTTATATATATGAATATTTTTACATTTTCTCCTTGGATTATGATCTTTTGTTTTGGGCTGTGTGTCATTGGAGCTTTTGTATTTATTTTTTATGAGTGTCAATTTGTACATACGCAACTAGCATCAGCAGTTAATATTCCTAGCATCAGCAATTAAATAGGACGTCAAATAGGAAGCATTGATTTTCTATTGTATTTTCATTTTTGTCCAACTTTTATCTGGTCCTTGCTGCAATTTCTGTTCTACTCTTAAACTTTTTCCTATCACGTGTATCCTATTTCGTGTTGTGGTCCTATACTGCTTCATGGTAATCTTACCAAGAACTCCTTTATTCCTTACTATCTGAGCTTTTATGTCCAGCATTCTCTGCATTCCAGTGTGATCTATCTGGGAGAAGTTAGCATAGTAGTTGAGAATAAGGACTCTCAAATTAGACATAGAGCTCAAATCCCAGTGTCACCAGAACCCACTAGTTGTGTGACTTTGGCTTATTCAACCCCTTTGTGCCACAGTTTCCTCAGTTGTGAAATTGGGGTGGCAGTACAATCTACCTCATAGAGCTGTTGTGAGAATTAAACATATTTAGTATCTTATACAGACAGCATTTATAATAGAGCCTAGCACATAGTGCTGTAGATGTGTTAACCAAGCTGTACTGTTTAAATATCCAAGCATTAACCTGAAATTGCAATGAAGTACTTACTCCTAAGTGCTGAATTTTTCTTGGAAAAAATCAACAGTTGATTAACTGTGATTCTCCTATTTACAAAAATGTTTTAGGAGAAAAATTATTGAGTTAGAAGTACTACTTTGAAGCTTGCCAACTTACATGAATGAGATAGAAGTTTTCAGTTTATAAGGAAATAAACAGCAATCTAACACTAAATTTACTAATAGTTCATTTTATAATCCATGTTTTAATTGAACATTCCTTCCTAAGAGCCTTAGCAAATTCTTAACTATAACATGAGATCTTATCGTGTGACCTTGCCATTAACTTCTTGATAAAGAACAGGCTAAAATCTTCTGTAAAAATTGCTAGAAATCTTACAGTGGGTGAGAGGGCATCTACTCTTCCTAAAATCCTTTTCTGTCCTTTATTGAGATCGAGAACAACTGTTCCTTGTCCCTTTTGCTCTATCATAGCCTCGACAACTTCATTTTTCCCTTCGGCCTTCTTCAGATAAAATCTTCATATTTCTAGTCTCTTTTTAACCAGTGTTTTGAACTTTTCCTCCCAATGGATTAAAAAAAAACCCTTTATGCTTGTTAGTCTCTTTCATTAGTCTAGAACTAATACCAGTTAATGTGCATATTTTCTGAAGGATGTTGTCTATATGCGTGTATTCCTCTAAGTTCTCTGTCCTTCCAGTCGTAATTGAAGTGGACATTATTGTTGCTGTCACCCACTCTAAGCAGTTTAACATCAGTAGGCAAAGGAACAAGAAGCTGTAGGGTCATCAGTTTTAAGCAAAGCAAGCATTTAGAAGGAAACACTCACAAAGAATTGTGAAATGTGCTCTCCATGGCCACTGGTCATCATTTCAACTTTCTGACTTCTTAAATTCTATTTCCATAAACTTTACAACAAATGGGTAATGAATTTGTGTTGAGCTGGTTAAATTTCAACCTTGAGCAGTGTCACTTCTATCTTCTCCATATCTCTTTCTTTCCTACTTCCTTAATATTTTTTAGTATGTTTGCAGTATATAGTGGTTGCACTCATCATGAAGAGTTGGTACATGTACATAACACACACTAGCTTCTTTTTTATGCCCCTACTTCCTTAATCTTTAATGAGGGACTGAGGGTGAGAAAGTGTAGTGAACATGTATTTTAGCTAGTTTATTTCTTGCCTACACACGCAAATAAAAGGATCCCAAACCAAGAGCCAAAATAAAAGTTAGTCGTCCCTATTATAACCATATCTGGCTCTAAATTACTACCTTCTGCCAAGCATTAAAGTACTTTATGAGTGCGTCTCTTGTTTGTGCATTATGCTAACTGGAAGGATAGATGGGATTGGACTCACTTTTCCTAGACTTTTGAAGTAATTTGATCCCAATCCCACCCGAAAGGTTTGTGGGATAAGTTTATACGTTATCACTCACATATTTTTCTGAAATATTACTTTCTTTGTTTTAGTGTGGAACCATCAGAAAATCTACAATCCCTGATGGAGAAGAATCAGTCCCTGGTAGAAGAGAATGAAAAATTGAGTCGTGGTCTAAGTGAGGCAGCTGGTCAGACAGCCCAGATGTTGGAGCGAATCATTTTGGTGAGGTCTCAAAACTAAAATACCAGCAGCCTAGACATTTACTACCTTTAGTTTCCAAAATACTTAACATGCTTCTCATTATATAAGACAAGTTATATGGAAAGAAATTATTTCATTGCTATATCCTGAAGGGATCCCTATGTGATAACTGCATGGATGTGTGATCAACCGTAGAGAACAGTTAAAAGGATTGCACAGTGAATACCTATATATCTACCAGAAAGAATTTGCATGAATCCCATTTTAAAATTTTTGTTCTAAAATACCAGACAGGAAAGAACCAAATGCTTTTGTTATCGAAAGTGCTGCCTAACTTGACTCTTAAGACAGATCGAAGATCCCTAATCTAAACAGTTGAAATCAGAAATGTTCCAAAATCCAAAACTTTGAGGGCTAACTTGGCACCACAGTGGAAAGCTCCACATCTGACCTCGCATGATGGGTCACAGTCAAAATACAGGTACAATAAAGGATTACATAAAATGAGCTTTAGGCTGGTATATGAATCATAAATAAATTTTGTGTTTAGGCCTGAGTCTCATCCCTATATCTCATGATATATGCAAATATTCCAAAATCAAAAAAATTGAAGCGTGAAGCACGTCTGGTCCCTAGCATTTGGATGAAGGATATTCATCCTATACCAAGCAACTGTTCCCTCACTAACATTTTAGTTCTTCCCTAGCTCTCTTTCCCTAATATTGTTACATTTCATATCCCATCCTAAGAGCTGCCATGGTGAAATACAGCAGCTGGGAAATTAATTTTAATTCATTAATTCATTTTCCATATGGTTAATTTCCATATCATAGATCACTATGCGACTGATTATACCAGTTTTTTAATTACTTATATATATTTATGATACATAATAATTACATTCATTTTGGGGAATTAGCATAAAGATGCTAATTATATGTATATTCTTCATAATTTTATATCAACGTTCCCCCTAGTCCTCCCCTCTCCTTCTCTTCCCTGGACTCCCTTCCCCATCTATAAAATGTCTACATTTCTGTTTGTTACCAGTACCTTTATTTTTATATTTTGGGTGAGAAACAATGTGATATTTAACCTGTGTGATTTATTTCACTTAACACTATAGTCTTAAGATCTGTCCATTTTTCTACAAATGACTCAAATTTGTCCTTCTTTGTGGCTCAGTAATATTCCATTGTGTGTCTATACCACATTTTCTTTATCCATTCATCTGTTGATGGGCATGTAAGATGTTTCCATAATTTATCTATTGAGATTACACCAGTTCTGAATCCTACTATCTAATGGTAACCTCCTGGATCTTTATGTGCTGGCTCTGTCACCAAACTTTTTTTCTTATTCATTTAACTACATCTCAATCATTTGTTGTACAACTATTGCTGCAAGCAAAAATGAGTTTCCACCAGAATGTCATTGAACCTCTGTAACTTACATATCTTCATGCATTAGTGTGCTCTTCAGTCCAAAAAAAGGTAAGCTGCTTGAAGTTTTCTTTAAAGGAAGCCAGATCCTACATCCATTGTATTGTTCATTGCTAGCAGAAGGGTAAGAGTGGAGGCAGGCCTGGTAAACATCAGTAGCTCCAGGCTGAGGCAGGAGAGCTGCAAGTTCAAGCCTAGTCTGGGCAACCTAGCAAGATCCCATCTCAAAATTAAAGGGGGTGGGTGGCTATTGCTCAATGTAAGGCTCTGAGTGCAATCTCAAGTACCCTCAAAAAAATAAAACACAATAAAACAAAAAAAGAAGGGTAAAAATGAGATCTGAGGGGTTTTATATATAATTTTCTGTCTCTACTGCTGCATTTTATGCCTTTGAAGTAACTCTAGAAGCCATGTGCCACATGTATGTGAGTGTGGCTGACATACCAGACAGTACCTACTGTTCTACTCATCTGACATTTGTATGGTTGTTACAGTGGCTGCCGATAGGCTTATTGTTTGATATCTTGTCAAAACTCCATACAAAGCACAACATTTTTGTCCTCTATAAACTGTCTTTCCCAAATTGTGTAACACCCAGCATGTCACAGATTCTGTGATGGAAGTAAAACTAAAAACACCTTTTTTCCCCAAAACACAGCTGCCTTCTGCCATTTCGCTTTTCACTAACATCAGTCTTGTGCTTTACCCCTTTTCTTGCATTCTTTTCCTAAAACTAGCCTATCATATCAGACTGTGTAACTTTAAAAAGAATCAGCTCATATTTAACGTGAGGCCCTTTATGTTTTAAATGCCCTGATACTGAGGCTAAGGAACAGTGCAGTGTAGGAGGCCATTTAAAGTGATTTTTTTCAAACAGCAGGGAGTAACATGCCAGGAAGTATTGCTTCTTCCTCCACTTGCAAAGTTCTTTATGGAATTAAGTCTTCACACTCCACTCCATAGTCTGAACTTCATGACAAGCATAAAATCCAGCTGCTGCTCTGGTATATTTTTAGTAGCTCATGTTGACTTTAGGGCGAATTTCCATGACTGTTAATAAACACATTGGCAGAAAATAACCAAAGCCCACTAAAACTTCAATTACAGCAAAAGAGGCAGCTTTTCCACCCAGGTTTTCATCCATAGGAGAAGGGAGAGCACGTAATTAGGTGAACCTGTCAGGCACTGCCACTGACGATCTTTTGGGTCTTTGTTGCAGACAGAGCAAGCAAATGAGAAAATGAACACCAAACTGGAAGAGCTCAGACAGCATGCAGCGTAAGTTTTCTACCAGATGTTTATCAGTGACCTGTATCGCCTTTGTGTCTCATCATGGATCTTCTGGTCTTTGCAGTGTCATTAACCCTTGGGTTCTTTTGCTCAAATTTTCAGCTGTAAACTGGATCTTCAAAAGCTGGTAGAGACTTTGGAAGATCAGGAATTAAAAGAAAATGTGAAGATAATTCGTAACCTGCAACAAGTGATTGTCCAGCTCTCAGTAAGCCAAGTAGAAGCACTGTATATAACCTGAATCATTTTCACTTGTTTCTCTTCGAGCATATAGGCATTTCTAACTGGGCTTTTGATGAAACTACTGGATTGTGAGCTGCTTGAGGATAGAGACCATCAATCATTGAATGTGATCTAAACATTGAGTTTGTTAAAACACTCATTAACCAGGCACAGTAGCACACACTTGTAATCCTAGCTGTGTAAGGAGGCAGAGCTATGAGAACCATAACTTCGAGGTCAACCGAGCAACTTAGTAAGACCCTGCCTCAAAATAAAAAATGAAAAGGACTAGAGATATAGCTCAGTGGTAAAGTGGCCCTGTGTTCAGTCTCCTTTAACACACATACACACACACACACATACCTTATAGGTCATATATACGATGATACATTAGTACAGTATTTCCATATTCAGTGGAACACCATAAACAGCAACATAGCAGGACAAAACTATCTAGGTGGCAAGAGTAGCAGTCGTTGACTTGTCTTTTCAATGTGGGCTAATTTAATAAGGCCACAATTTTAAATCATGACCCAATTTTAAATAAGCTGTGTTCTGACAGGCAGCTTAGAGCAGCCAAGAATACTGGAGGTCTCTTTACTAACCAATAATAAATACATTTGAATGACTATTCCCCCATAAATTTTTACTTATTTTTAGGACTGTTATACTAGTTGTTGGGTATGTTTTAGGGATAGGAGTGATTATTTGTTGTTTTTATCCCATAAGAAAAAATTTTGCAATCCTACCACCCTAAAAAATCTATTTTTATGTTTGGTATTCTTCCTTTGCCTTAGTCCTTAGGCATATATATGTTTTTTAAAAATTAAAATCATACTACAGCATTATATTAAGAGGTAGTGGTTAGATTTTTTCATCTACACTATATTCATTATTGGTAAGCAGTATTTGTAGATGCCTGGTGGTAATTCCTAATTCTTGTAAGGAGATTTTTATTTTACCGGAAGAGTGAGTCTCCCATCCCTGGTTTTACTCAGCATTTTTTAAAATTTCCAATAGAGTATCACAGAATTATCCATATATAGATTTACGGTGTGTGTGTGTGTGTGTGTGTGTGTGTGTGTGGCCGGCCCTGGGGATTAAACCCAGGGCCTTGCACATGCTAGACAAGTGTACCACTGATCTATATTCCTAGTCCTAGATTTATTCTTAAAGAATAAATGAAAGAAAAAAAACATGTAACATTGTCAGGGGAAAGGTTATGTAAACTCCTCAAAAACTACTAGGTAGTATTTTAGAACAAATAGTTCTGCATAGAACTCATTATCAGTCCAAAATGACAGTTCATTTATTAACAATTAGGACACAGTAATTGAGAATTTAAGTTCCAGAGTCAGACAGATTCTGGTGTGAAACCAATTCTGCCACTTATTTACTATTTATCCTTACTAAATGTTGTATTATTGTCAAAAGGAAATATTGACTGAAATGGAAGTTAAAGGCTTTATTTTTTTGATATGCTCGGGGAGCCTCTGAACTCCAGATAACTGTCCAAGTGGAGGCAGAATGTAGTTTTATAGGGTGAAGAGAAGAAAAACATATGTGTCTTTTTAGTTTGGCTCAGGTGGCAGTTTTGATTGTTAATTGCTGTGAAACTTTCAGTTGGGGGTTGTTCCACTCTTCATCTCCCTTCCTAGAGATAGTGATCAGTTTATTTTTCTTTTTTTTTTTTTTTGTACCAGGAATTGAACTCAGGACCTTGCACTTGCCAGGCAGGCACTTGTGCCACTGAGCTATATCCCTGGCCCCTCAGTTTATTTTTTAAGAGTTGTTTTGGCAGGCTTTTGTAGTTCATAAGTTGATTAAAGTTCACAGATAGAAATGATAGCACAAAAGAAGTGGGAAGGAGGTGAAGATTGAAGACAAGGAAAACAGAACCCTTTCTTCTGTTTTATTCCTTTCATATTAGCACGATGAGCAGAGTGCACTGGGAGCACCAAGAAAGGGGTGACTGTTAGTCTAGAAAATTCAGAAAGGTATCACCGAAGACACTGGTTCCTGAAATAAATAGAAGATTGCCATACAGACAAGGGGAAAGGACAATCTATATAGATTAAGAAGTGTATGCAAAGGTAAAGAGGTATGAAAGTTTAGGGAATGATAGGATGTTCGGTGTGGCTGAAGTACAGGATCCATGCCAGAGAATAGCTATCGTAAGAGAAATGTCACCAGCTTAAATATAAGTGAACCATCTGATATGTGACGATCTAGTGTCAGTTGCCTCTGAATTAAAATAACCTAGGGTGAAGAAGCCTACTGGAGCCCAAATTTATAAGCTCAGAAAATAAAGACCCAGGGCATCATCATTCATGACCACCACACCAATCTTAGAGGATTTCATACTGCCTCACTTCTGGAACTTTTGAATCACATGGGAAAGATGAAAGGGACCCATAAAACCAATTAATAAAATAAGATGAAGCATCCACACCCAGGATCTGGCAACATGATGGTGCCTGGTGTGCCTGCAGAGGAAGTTGTTAGTGGTGGCTGGCTCAGAGGAACTATGTAGAATTGCTGTCTGCCACCAAAATGTACTTGACACACTCAGTAGGAGAGTGCTAAAGAGTGCCACAAGCTGATAAAGTTCCTGGCTTCCATCCACTGTCACAGTTAGGCAGAGTAAACCTTTTCATCCAAGGCTCCTGCTGGACCCTTGAATCAGAGTTCTCCACGTCTATTGTTTGGGGACCCTCCCAGCTACATATTTTTTGGAAATACACAACAATGTGCCCTGTGGCTCTCATTAAGATTCACAACAGTGAAAGCAAAATGTTTCCAATGAAAGTGCTTGTGCCCTTCATTCTGGATTAAAACTATTTTTACTTTAAGTGATGGGTGAACACCCTCTTTTCAGTTTTGAAGGCAACTTTTGTTCCTGGATATTCCTCCTGGGGATTTAAGCACCAAACTGTACCATTTCTTCCCTTAAAATATAGTTCAATCAGGCCTACCTGTGAGGAAGTTCATGCTGTCCTTTCAATTCCTACAAAATCGAATAATATTTTTGTTTATACCCTCTCCTCCAAGACCAGTTCCATAAAAAGCATTTTTTGTGCCTAGTAATGGTAGTACCTGCAGCCTACAGGTACAGACTTCATTTTGGAAGATTTTAATAGTTAATGTAGCACAATGTACCCTAACCTTAATCCCCTGACCATCACCTTTAGCAAATTATATCTTTTACTTACAAGAGATTTTAAATTGTAACCTTAGAATGGAGGTTTGGAAGAGAAGAGGTTCATTAGATTAAAATACATACAATTTCTATATATTTACATTTAAGATTATAAAAGCAGAATCTTTCCATGTTCGTGGCAAAACACGTCACCATACCCCTAAGCTTACATTTTAACGTGACATTTCACTGGGCCAAACGCCAAAGGTAAACCCACAATAACAACATGTGTTCTCCAAAGATTAATCCATCTACTTTGATCCTGACCTTCTGGAAGTTACTAGGAAATGTCTCCAAAAGCCAGTATTAATAAACCCTAATATTCTCATATAACACTATAACTAACCATTGCTTATATTGAAAATTGAAATATGGAAAGAATGATCAGTAACCTGTAATAGATTGCCTTGCTGTTTTTTAAAAAAGAATTTAGTATCTCTTATACTTGGAGAATTACCACTACTGTAAATAAGATGAGAAAGAATATGGAAACCCTAGAGCTTCCTTTGAGTGTTTTCTTGAGTCTGGTTGGAAATCTGGGCAGAATACAGAAAATGCTTTACAAACAGCACTTATTAAGTGCTTCTTCACTTCTTGCCTTAAAAGTACTGAGATTAAATTTTTAATAACTGTAAATTAGATCAGGTGTGATGGTGCATGCCTGTAATCCCAGCACTTGAGAGGCTGAGGCAGGAGAATCGCTTTGAATTCGAGGACAGGCTGGACTTCATAGTACAAAGCCAGCCTGAACTACACAGTGAGACCTGATCCAAAAAAACAAAAAGCTATGTAATGTTTCACAGGGCTGGTATACAGACTCCACGTACAAATCTTAATTCTTTTTGCTATTAAGCCAATAGCTTTTTAACCCATGACCTCCTTAATCATGTGACTTCCTGGAAACAATACTTTCTTCCCAAGGCCTTGTAGTATCACTTAAACAGAAACCGTAATCTATATGTTACAATGCCAGATAAAGCCTAAATTCCAGTGATAAGGACAGATCTTGCTCATATGATAGTCTATGAATAAATTAGTCCTAATACGTAGTTTTTATGTTTCTTTAAAAAAGGAATTTGCCTACAAAAAGAATTGTCATTCTCTTGAGAGGGAACTAGTACTTACCCTTTCCCTCCTAGTAAGCCTATAGTAGTTTTATATGATCAGTTCTTATCTATAGGAGAGACAGAGGTGCTACAATACATTTTGACTTCATGAGCACATTTTTCCAGGGTACCCACCTAAGGCACTTATGTCATTTAGGATGGCATGCCCATAAGAAGTGGCTGGGCTTGTATATTAATAGAGAGACTTTGTGGTAGAAGCGTAAAAAGAAAGGGTAAAATTTTATAAAATGAGGTAAACCTTAGCTTGTTGAAGTGGTGGTTTTACACTCACTCAGCCATTTCTAGCAGAGCAAGAAAAGTACAACAAATATATCAGTTGTCACATGGCATTATTTTTTTTCACAAAGATTACACAATTCCCCTTTCTGGAGAAGAAAGACTCTTGAGAGGTAGGAAATGGAAATAAATGGCTGTTAGAGTATCTGTGACTGGAAAGTGGATCCTTCACCTTAGATGATCTTTGTATATACTGTACTTGAAAAAATTAAGTAACCACTATAAAATCAACTAATGATATTTACTTCAAAATATTTTCCTAAATTGAGACATTTATCACTGTAGGATGAAACTGTTGCTTGCATGGCCGCAGCCATTGATACTGCAGTGGAACCAGAGGATGTAAGTAACTGGCCCCTTTGTGTGGAGCCAGGCTCTCTAACTGTGCTATTTCCTATAATTTATCACTTGACGGAAGAAGAGAATCTGTGAGCACTACCATACTCCTTAGAGAATGTTGGCCCTGGAAATTCAGAAATCTTTACTTAAATCTCAGTTTTGTAAAATCTTTGACTTAGCTAGGCTCTATCTCTAATAGTATAACTGGTGATAAGTAGAACTCGGGGGTATCAAATTCTGTACTTGCGATGTGGCTTACTGATTTCTTGTTATATGTTAATATTCTGCAGCAGCTGTCCAGCAAGTTAAAATGAGGAGAGAACAAATTTGGAAATTATGGCAAACTCCAAATAACATTAGAGGAGAAATGGAAGAGATTTTTTCTGAGCATACTTAGCTTTAGATAGAATGTTAGGGGTGAAAATAACCAAAGAAATTATTTTGAGTGTTCAGATCTTAAAGATATATATATTTAATGTTGCAGAGTAAAGTCAAAATGAAAAGCCAGAAAATGGTTCTGCACAGAGCTTTCATATTCTGAAAAAAGAAAAACAGAAAATAAATGAGGTACTAAGGATCAGTTGTGTGAGAATAAATGAATCCTTTTCCTTTTCCACCATTCCCAAGGTGCTGTTTCCGGTGTCTTTTTTCTTTAAGGACCCTTAGAAAGAGGTAACAGTAAGGAACGTTGGCCAAATCGGTAAAAAGAAAGGTGGCTCTACAAAAGTCAAAACATATGAGAGTACTTATGTGAACACAGAAATAGGCTAGCTTAATTTATTTTAGATGTTTGGAGCAAATATTATTTGAGAAGCCACAGTAGTGAAGGAACAGAGGTATTGCTAACGGAGGAAAGATTGTGAGACTTGATGAAATAGTGCCTAATTTCTAGTATCTCTTACAAGCTAGTATCCCCTGTGACCCTGATCATTCTCTTTTCCAGCAAGTGGAAACCAGTCCAGAGACCAGCAGGTCTTCGGATGTTTTCACCACTCAACATGCTCTACGGCAAGCTCAGATGTCAAAGGAGCTGATTGAGTTGAATAAAGCCCTTGCACTGAAAGAGGCCCTAGCTAGGAAGATGACTCAGAATGACAGCCAGCTACAGCCCATTCAGTTCCAGTACCAGGTAACAGATTTTCTAGAACATTTGTTCCTGTCTCCCATCTTTGGCCGAATGGAAAGAAAACAAGCTCACCATTTGTGGCAATATGCAGACAACATGATATACGTGGTTTGACAATAGAATTGTGCTTTATTTTTGTTTTTTGTTTTTCTTTGGATGTGTTCAGGATAAAGGACCTGTATTTTTCTTCCATTTAATCTCATGGCTTACCTTATCTCATAAGTATTTAACAAATGATTTAGTAATGTTATAATAAATGTGATCCCTACATATAGAGAAATTGTATTCTACTAACTGTGCTTGGTTTCCAAGAAAGGCCCATCTCTTAGTAGATCATCTGAGTTACAGTATGGATTATGAAACTAGTAATAGATGTCACATGACTTGGCAAGTGGCTAAACATTTCCCTAGTGCTAGTTTTCAGTGGCATAGCTAATTAATAATCAAGTCTTTATTGTCTCTGTCCTGGTTCACTTTGCCTACGCCTGTTGCCTAGCCATCAACCTGGAACTATTATCCTGGGAATTTCCTTCGCTTCTCATCTCTTTGCTGAAACATATTCCATACCTTCCACTTCCTCTTTGTTTTGCTGGAATATAACCCCAATAGCTTTCTGAGAAAGCATACATGAAAGGAAAATGTTTTAAAGCTTTGCATACATGAAAACAGTGTTTTTTTCATTCTTAAACTCATTAGTTTGGTTGGGTTTATAACTCTCTCAAAATTGTTTTCTTTTAAAATTTTGAAAGCCTTGCTCTATTGTCTTCTGTTTCCAATGTTGTTGTTAAAAATTCCATTATGATTCTTTGTACTTGACCTGTGTCCCTTCACTCTAGAAACTTTCAGGATCTTTTCTTTGTCCCCAAGTGTTATTTAATTTCACAACTATGTGCTTGGGTGTGGGTCTTCTCTCATTGATTGTCCTTAGTGCTTAGTGGGTCCTTTCAATCTAAAAATCTGTGTTCTTCTTCTCTGGCAAGTTTTCTTACATCATTTCTTTGATAATGCCTTTTCTCTGTTTCCTCTTTCTTGTACGCTTAATCAGCTATTGGACATATTAGATTTTGTTTTGTTTTTCTTACTCCTTCCTATTGGTCTTTTTATTCTACTCTTTTGGGAGATTTCCCTTCAATTCTGATGAACTTTTATTTGCCTGCTAGTTTCCAAGATATTTTTTTGATCCTCTTATTATTTCTTCCATTCTTTTTTGGATACTCTGCTGACATCGAAGGACAAGAATTAAAATTTACTGAGGTTTTCTTGTCCCTGCTTTGCCTCTGTAGGCTTCACATTTCCTTTCTTTAGTATGTTTATTCACTTTCATGTAAGAAGATGTAATATATATTATATATATGTTTATCGTGTAATATCTTAATATTATATACCATATGTAACAACATAGTATGTAATATATAATATTATATAACATATATATAAAGGTTTGAATGTTTAATATGTACATATTTAAATGTCTACAAAATATGTCTAGAAGATCCATACAACTTCGTAAAAGTGGTTAATTCTGGAGAGGGTACTGAAATTTTGGCAGAGATAAGTTAATCAAGGGGAATTGACTTTTGTATGTAATCTGGATTGTTTTTCACAAGAATATATTTATAAGATACTTCTATGGGTAAAAATAAACATTTATATTATTTATATTTTTATTTATTATTCCTATTTTCTTTATTATTATTGATCTGTTTAAATATCTAGAGTAACTACATAGTAGTGAGTTTGATTTTCAATGCTTATTCTTTTTTTTTTTTTTCCGGTACCCGGAATCGAACTCACGAGCTTGCACTTGCCAGGCAGGCACTGTGCCGCCGAGCTAAATCCCCAGCCCCTCAATGCTTATTCTTAATTGGCTCAGTACATTGCTTGGAAAATAACTCTAGCCTATTTAGAAAGCTTTTTGATACAGCCCTGCCTAGCCTCCCTCTGCGTCTTTGTGCCTCTACGATACTGATCAGGGCTTTTATACAATCTCCTTCCTTGCCAACCACTCATCAGTCAGATTCCTATAATCTTTTTTGTTATAAGAACAAAATGGGACCTGGTCGCTGGGTTTTCTCAGTCTTGGGAACTGCTAAACTTCAGTGTCTACAATTTGTTTCCTAAATGTATGCAGAACTGCAGTTGTTATTGATTGAACAGATCATTTTAAAAATTCTGATATTTGTGCAGCTCTTTAAAATTTATAAAGTGTCTTTACCTTTTTATTTTAATTGATCTTCCCAGAAACCCTGTGAGGGCTGTCACTGAGTTACATTCCCTTTTTTTATTGTATTTCATTTTGAGACATGGTCCTATTAAGTTGGCCTGGTTGGACTCAAATTTGTGATCCCTCTGCCTCAGCCTCCCAAATAGCTGGAACTACAAGTGTGTCACCACACCTGGCTCAGGTTACTATTAATTAGTCACATAAAGAGACAAACTCTTAGGAGGCCTAAGGACTACCATTAGGTCCAATGATTCACTAGAAGCAAATAGTCAAACTTATAGTTAAGATGTATAACAAGTAAAAGATTCAAAGAAAATTCAGAAAGAGAAAACACATGGGCCAAGTCTATAGGAAACCAAACATAAGCTCCCAAAAACTCCTTTCACGGTGGAGTCACACAGGAAGTCATTCTTTCTACCACTAAGTTGTTGTGATCATGTGTGAAATTTTCTGTACCAGGAAAGCCTCACTAAGCTAGGAGTCCAGGGCTTTTACCAAGAGTCAGTCATGTGGCCATTCTCTGCCTTGGACATACAAGATTCTAGGGGCCCAGAAAGAAGGCAGATATTCATGGTAAATCACATTGTTTGCACAGTTTAGCCACTCTTATCAGGTAGGGCATAGCAAGAAGCCTACCAGAATCTTAGTTCCCACACACTTGGCAAGAGCCAACCTTGTAAGCCAAGCTTTTTAAGGATAGCAGGCTTCAGCCTGGTATAATTAATTCTTTTGTGACAGAAAGTTAAGGCCAAAAATGATTTTTCATAAAATACTTAAATAAGATAGTAGGTATTGCAGTCAAGATGCGAGCCTCAGCCTTTGGATTCCAAGTCCATGCTTTTTTTGCTGCATAACTTTAATTTCCTTGAATCAAGAGCACATGTTTTAGTGTGCTTTTCAAGTGGTGAAATTTAATTCACAGTTCCTTGAGACATGAAATGTTAAAGTGATTTTCTTCCTGTGCTATGTAATGGTTTATTTCTCATTGACCTATAACCTTTCTAGGATAACATAAAAAATCTAGAATTAGAAGTCATCAGTCTGCAGAAGGAAAAAGAAGAATTGATTCTTGAACTTCAGACAGCAAAGAAGGATGTCAACCAAGCCAAGTAAGAATAAAGTCAATGAAAATTAAGTCTTTACTGTGTATAAGGAGCCTTAGAAAGAATAGAGAACTAGAAGACCAATTTATTGTCCTGAAGGATTTAAATCTAGTGTGGGAAGGAGACCTAAACATAAGAAAAGTTAAGTAATTGAGATTTTAAAATAATATTCAGCATAACAGTGAAAGAATGCCATAACATAGTACATGATTAGTAGCCAGATAAATATCTTAGGCAGTAAATACGTTAAGAGGTCAGAAGCAGGGTATGTCAATTCAAGCTGACTGATCAAGGAAAGATTTATAAAAAGTTAGAATGGGAACAGCTTTTTGAAAGATTATCAGACCTACTAGACAAAACCAGTTTCCTTGCCCTGCACTGATGGTAAATTAGCTTGTGGCTACGTATTAATATCCAAGCTAGTGATTTGAAAAAACAATCTAACTATTCCTTAATCAATTAAGAATATCCTTAGTGACTCTGTGTTATATCTCTATTGAACCTGAAGTTCATATTAAAAAGTTACACTGAATGTTTACTTTCTGTTTAAGTTTATGTCATAATCAACAGAATTATTCCTTACAGGTAAAATGAAGTGAACAGCCTCAGAATCATTCTTTTGGGAAAGAGTGTGTTAAAGCAATTCATTGTTGAATATATTATTATATTTTTAAAATGTTTTGGTCTAGTATTAAGCTCTCATTATTGAGATAGTTTTGGTTGTTTGGGCAGTATTTATTTTAAAGATGACTATATGGCAAGGTTATTAAACTCATATTGAATTTTTAACATATAAAGTTTTATTTGTTTCCTTTTTTATTAGTATATTTTTCATTACATAATAGATACATTCATCATGGGGAATTGGTACATATATATCAAATCTTGATCATTTTTACCACCCCTGCCTGTCTCCCCCATCCTGAGAACCCCTTCCCATCTATATATAATCTCTCTGTTTTCTATCATCTTGTATTTTGCTCTTTAAATTATTTGTACTCTTGGTTTCTTATATAAGAGAAATCATGTGATATTCAACCTTCTATGTCTGATTAATGTCATTTAGCATTATGGTCTCAGGTTGTATCCATTTACCTACAAAGGACTCAAATTTGTTTTTCTGTGTGGCTAAGCAGTTCTCCATTGTGTATGTATGCCACATTTGGAGTCCAGCTCTGTTGCAGTGAGTCTTCACTCCTACTGCATCTGTTTTTAGGTTGAGTGAGCGTCGTCGCAAACGTCTGCAAGAGCTGGAGAGTCAAATAGCTGATTTGAAGAAAAAACTAAATGAACAGTCCAAACTTCTGAAACTGAAGGAATCCACAGAACATACTGTCACCAAACTGAATCAGGAGATACAGGTAATAAACTCTCATCCTTGTATTTATTGCATTGGAATTTACAGATTAAGGGGTTCCATTTAGAATTATACCATAGATGTTCTTTCAGGTGAGAAAGTAGTAAGCAGAACAACAATTTCAAGTGTGAGTATTTTCCACAGATACTTCTTTATTTTTTTTTCCCCCGGTACCAGGAATTGAACTCACGACCTTGCACTTCCAGGCAGGCACTATGCCGCTGAGCTAAATCCCCAGCCCCCCACAAATACCTCTTTGATAGATATTGTTCTGGTTATCATCTATAATCTGAATAATAAAACCATGCTTTCTCTTTTTATTTTTTACATTCAGAGTTCAATGGGGTTTTTTGTTTGTTTTGTTTTGTTTTGTTTTTTGTTTGTTTTCCGGTACCAAGAACGGAACTCATGACCTTGCGTTTGCCAGGCGCTGTGCTGCTGAGCTAAATCCCCAGCCCCCAGAGTTCAATGTTTTATTGTCTGAAACAAAAGACAAAGACCTCTTTCTCTGTCTCTCTCCCTCTATTTTGAGACAGTGTCTCAAATACTGTATATGGTCCAGGCAAGCTATGGAACTTGCTGTGTAGCCCAGGCTGGCCTCAACCTTGTGATTCTCCTGCCTCACCCTCGAGAGTGCTGGGATTACAAGTATGTCCAGCACGACATCTCAGTGTTTGGTGGTGATATCCTGATCGTCTTCCATGAGCATGTAATTTTGTAAGGTAGTGGCAAAATGATGACACCTAGAAAATATTCTCAGTTATTGAATGTTCAACTTCTAACATCTGCCAAATGATGGTTACAAGTCACTTGTACTGAAACCTTTGGAATATAATGGTTCCTGGGTAGATTTGTCCTTGAGGCTTAATACGTATTTTCTTGAAATTTCATTTATATACTGTGAATTTAGGGCTAGATTTAGCTTGTGGGTACATTTTTATTTCTTCCGAGTATTCATTTGTATAGTCTATACTTGGAAACCTTGTGGAAACATAGAAAGAGGTATTGCAAGCCTAATCAGAAAATCTGTTGGTGGTCTTCTTAGCTTAGCTCTAGGTTTTCTTTCTTCTCAATGGTAACTATCCATTTGCACATAAACCTAGAATAAAATAAAGATGACTAATACTTGTACTGGCTTTTGTTTTTACAGATGATGAAAAACCAGCGAGTACAGTTAATGCGTCAGATGAAAGAGGATGCTGAGAAATTTAGACAATGGAAACAACAAAAGGATAAAGAAGTGATCCAGTTAAAAGAACGAGTAAGTAACGAAAACTTCTCAAAGGCTTGGCTAATAAATTCTTCTCTGGGCTGACTAAAAATATTAAAGATTGTCTTCAAATACCTAGTATCTCTAAAACTGACATTTTTGTGAATATAAGAGCTTTATATTAAGTGTCTACTATGTGGAAGGTACTCTCTCCATTAGGTACCATGGGAATAGAAAGATGAATATGTGAGCTCTGCGCTTTGAAGAATGTTTTGTCTAGAGAGGAGGGTAAAATAAAACATAAGCATGGATTTCTTAAATATAAGGAATAAAGAAATCTGGGTTTTATGAATGGTATAAAAATGGTATCTAAGAGAAAGGAAAATATATGTCAGTTGGAGTAAAAATATGGTTGCATAGATCCTATACAAGAGAAAGCATTTTGATGAAGATAAATACAGATGTTCCATTCCAGATAGACTGAACAGCAGGAACAATGACAGAGATGACAATTTTGAAGATATATTGAGAACATGGAAACTGGAGCACAGGAAAATCTTGTGGGATCCAGAAAGATTGTAAGGTCCTGAATTAAAGTAGTAACAGTGCTCTTGGAAAGCTCACTGAGGAAGCAGTGATTTGGAGAAAATTCTAGAGTTAGCCAGAATATACTGTGTTGAGTCAAGAGATAAGGAGCAAGGAGAAGCACTTTTAGAATAGCAGTTTGAGGAGCTTTGTGGATTCTTCCCAGCAAAACAACCGCAACGATAAAAACAGAAAGTCTCTGGAAACTGTCCTAAGGGCATACAGCAAGTGAAGAAACATTTATTATTAAATCTCTGTGAGAACAGCAAGAATCCTTGGCATTTGAGGTATGACCATTTATTCAAGAAAATCTGTTAAATCTTGATATGAACTGCAAGAATCCATGGCATCCAAGTTATGACCATTTCCTTCCCCTCATCCCTCAGCTCCCAGTCTATGACTGTAGTTTCTTCTCAGTAGGAGCAGACCTGTAGCACTTTTCATTTCCCTTAGCTCCATGTTGCTAAAGCTCTGTTTTAGGCAATAGCAGCCAGGAGATCTGGCATCCCTGCTTTCACAAAGTTCCCAAGAACTCCCTACTGCACAAAGCCAACAGTACTGAGGTCTGATCACTCCAAGCCATCTAATCATAGCCTTTAGATTCCATGTCAGGAGAGGCAAGCCAAACAAACCAGAATACTATGTACTAGCCCCTACCCAGAACCCTACTTGTAGAATCATTCAGAGAAGTGAGATGCTGTCCCCATGTACCAAGCAGTAGTGTAGAAGTTCTACCCAGGGGAGAAGCAGGCATAGGAATAGCCACAGAAATGTAGCCTTTCCTAAAGTGATTGACTTTATCTGGAGACAGAATTTGGGAACTTCAAGTCAAAGGTGTTGTCAAAAACAAAACTTTTAGTGGTGACCAACTGAGAGAAGACTGGTAGCTCTGTGTGAACAAGTAACACAGTAGTAAAAATATTCAAAGATGCAATGGCTGTAAACGTCCCATTTTAATAAAAAACACTACTATCCAAGAAGCTCAGTGAACTCCAAATAGGACAGATGGGAAGAGAACCACACACAATCAAAATGTTAAAAGACAAAGATGAAAAGCTTAAAAATAAGATAAATAATTCATCACATACAAAGGAGCCCCAATAAAATTAACAGCTGAAATCACATCAGAAGCAACGGAAGCCAGAAGGTAGTGAGACAACATATTCAGAGTATTGAAGCAAAATAATTTCACCAAGAATCTTTTTTTTTTCTTTTGTGGTAGAAATCCAACCCAGTGCCTCATATATGCTAGGCAAGTACTCTTAGCACTGAGCTACATCCTCATCTCTCACCAAGAATCTTATGTGCGGGGAAAATTATCTTTCAAGAATGAATGTAAGCTGGGTGTGGTGGCGCATGCCTGTAATCCCAGCACTTGAGAAGCTGAGGCAAGAAAATAACCATGAATTCAAAGCCAGACTGGGCTACATAAGCAAGTTCAGGGCCAGCCTGCACTACATAGCAAGACCCTGTCTCAACAAAAAAAAAAAAAAAAAAAAAGAATGAACACAAAATAAAATCATTGCCAGATAAATAAAAGTTAAGAGAATGTATTACTAGCAAACATGCCTTACAAGAAATATTAAAAGAACTGACTAAAAACATGTGATGCTAGACAGTAACGAGAAATAAACAGAACCAATAAAGATAATTATGTAAGTAATTCAGAGTATAATTACATAGTTATTTTCCTTTCTTCTAATTGATATAAATAGCAATCATATAAAACTATATATATATAGATATATATATATACATGTAATTGATAGGCCTATTATATACAGAAATGCAATATATTTGACAATATCAGTACAAAAGAGATGAGTGGAAACAAAGTTGTATTTAAGGAAATATCTGCTGGTAATGTGAATATACAGCAGGAAATGGGAATCAGAAAAGTGACTGAGCAAGTTGGTATAACAAATTATAAATATGTACTTGCTCCCCTTCTCTCAACTTACTTAAAAGCCATAAATGATATAAATTAGTAATTACAGTAACATATGTGAAAATTATATATTTATAGATGTTACATGTGTAACAATAGCACAAAAAAGGAAAAGATAATAAGGTTGTACAGGAATAATATTTCTATATCTCACTGGGTTTAGGTTATTATAAGGCTCAAGAAGGTTCTGATGAGTTAACATGTTTATTATAAGCACCAGAGTAGCCACTAATAACTCAAGAGATACAGTGACATAATCATTGAGGAACTAATGTTACACCAGAAAATATTTAGTACAAAAGGAAACAGGAGGAACAAAGAAACAAAAAGTATGAGACATGTACAAAGCAAAAAGCAAACTTTAAGACAAAAATTCAATCATATCAATAACATCAGATGCTCCAAATGGGACACACTGTCTGACAGATGTGCCCACTTTGCACTTACCCCCAACAACGTTAATGCTAAAGCAGAAAGATTTTGCAAGCAATCTGGTGAGTTTCGTAGGGCTCGGATCATCAATATCTGAAGGACTGGGTAAGGGAAAGATTCAAAAGAAACAAAAGTGCCCTCAAAGAGGATGTAGTCCAGATCGAGATTACTCAAGGCTATACTGTATGCAGCTCAAGGAGTTAGAAATAAACACTTTAGCAAAATCTTAACTATAACTCAAAGTTTCCATATGTTTCATTGGATTTAGACTCAACAATGAGCAGTTGAACTATTCGTATGTATGGTACCTGGGCAGAATATCAAAAGATAGAGCATGGTATGTATCATATAAAGGAAAGAAAAGCACATCAAAACAATTGCCTTCACACTAATAAACATCTCTCAAGTTTTGAAAATGGTTCTGTGTAGCTTTTATAAGAAGCAAAACCCAGTAATGGCCAGTTAACACGTGAGAAGATACTTAATATAATCATCAGGAAATTAAAAGTCAAAACCAGCATGAAATGTCACTTCACATACTGGTATGGTTATAATTAAAAAGGGAAATAGGAATAAATGTTGCTGAAGATGCAGAGAATTAGGAACGTCATATATTGCTATTGGAATATAAAATAGATTAGCCACTGAAAAATAGACTACCAGTTCCTCAAAAGGTTAAACAGAGTTACCATATGACTTAGAAACTGTACTTTTAGGTTTATAACCAACGGAATTGAAAACATGT
>NW_004955475.1:9934429-9966313 GCF_000276665.1 Chinchilla lanigera
GTTTTTCTCCGGTACCGGGAACCGAACTCACGACCTTGCGCTTGCCAGGCAGGCGCTTTTGCCGCTGAGCTAAATCCCCAGCCCCTATAAAAAATATCTTGTATATAAATGTTCATAGTAGCATTGTTTGTAACACCCTAAAAGTGGAAACAATCCAAATGTTCATTGACAGATAAGTGGATAAATAAAATATGGTATATAATAAAATATTACTTGGAATAAAAAGGAACGAAGAATTCTTACGTGCTGTACACACATGAATGTTGCAAACATTACTAAGTAAAATAAGCCAATCACAAAAGATCATAGTGTATGATTCCATTTATATGAAATGTTTAGAATAGACAGAAAGATTAATGATTGTGTAAGGTTCTGTGTAGAATGGAGAGTGGCATATGGGGCTGCTTTTCAGATTAACAAAAATACAATATTCTAAAGTTAGATTGCAATGTTAGTTAACAGCTCTATGAATATACGCATTCATTCAGCCTTTTTTTTTTTTTATTTTGAGGCAGGATTTTGCTAAGTTGCCCAAGCTGGGCCCAAACTTGTGATCCTCTTGCCTCAGCCTCCCACAGTGCTCGGATTACAGGCATGTGCCACTATGCCCAACTTTGATTTTTTTAAGCAAGTAAAACACTGAAAGCTCTTATTTTCCAGAGGCTAAGATTAGTGTAATGTACATGCTTTTAACTTTTATCTCTAAAGAACAGTTTACTTTTTAAATTTATATGCTTTGATTATCCCCTTTGAATTATAAGACAAGTCTTATTGTTTAGCCCAAGAGAAGGTTTATTTAAGAATTTCTTCTCATGTGCTGAGGCACAGTCATTAAGATGTTTGCCCAAACAGAACCTCTGGTGAAACATTTTATTCGTCATGAAGTGATCTTTATCAATAATGTGGATTAAACAACAAATTACTTTTCTGGATGTTCGCAGTAAACTGTATTCTTGTTTAAATGTTAAACTTCCGCTCCTAAAGTTTAATTTTAAATTATTTGAACGTTCAGTATATATTTGAAGTACAATAAAACAATCCATTTAATATTTTTTAAATGTTTAAGTATAAAAGTTTTGTAGCATAAGTAGCTAGACTGATTTATCATATAACATTGATTCGCTTGTGTCACTCCCCCATTTTAAATTAGATTTAAAGTGCCATTAGATTGTAAGTTTTAGGTTCATGGCACAAGAACTCCTGGGGAATGTGCCCACAGATAGATAGGTAACTTTCTAATAATTAAGGAAAGCAGAACATATTCTATTTGTATTAGTGTAGTCGTGCCAGCAGACACTTGTATGAGAGACAGAGACCCATACAATCACCATCATTTATGAAATAAGAAGAGAAAGTGCTAGTAAAAATAAAGGGAAGCACCTCCATGTACCTTGTAGAAAAAAATTAAGATTATCTATAATAACATACAAAGACCAAAAATAAATTGTCGCTCTCTCAAACTAGTAATTGCCACAGGCAATTTCCTTGTTTGAGTCAGGTATTTGAGAAATTATATTAGTATTAAATTTACTATTTTTGTTTATTGGAAAAAGTAAATCATTTTTTACCCACTTTTTTAATATAAAAATGCTGTACTGTGTCTTGCTTTTCTGTCTTATAAATTAAAGCCAACATATTCATATTTGTTTGACTCAGTATTAAAGAAAAAGTATTTCCCCTTATTTAAAATTATTTAATTTTTATTTTCACAAATAAAAAGGATAGTATTAATGTGACTGAATTAAATAGTCTAATCAAAAAACAGATTATGTGACAGGATTAAAAAACAAAATCTAAGGGCCCGGGGATGTAGCTCAGCAGCACAAGCGCCTGCCTGGCAAACGCAAAGTCCTGAGTTTGATTCCCAGTGCCAAAATACATACATACATACATACATACGATAATAATAATAAACAAAATCTAGCAGGCGAGGTGGTGTGTACCTGTTATCCACTCAGGAGGTTGAGGAAGGAGGATCGCTGAGAGTTCAAGGCCAGCCTGAACTGCATAGTGAAACCCTGTCTCAGAAAGAAAAAAGAAAAAAAAAAAGATGTTGTCTACAGAAGGCACAAATTAGAATCAAAGACACACAAAAATTGAAAATAAAAATATAGGAAAAGATCTACCATTCGAACATCAACTATGAAATCTGAAGTGGCTATATTAATATCAGACAAAATACTTGAAAACATAGACTATTACTAGAGATAAGAAAGGACATTTTATAATGATAAAAAGATCAATCCATCAGGAAGCTATAATAATTGCAGTCATATGTAATTTAACAGTGAAGATGTAGTCTGAACAAGGTATTGTTAGGTAATTTCATCCTTGTGTGGACATTAGAATGTATACTTACACAAATCTAGATGGTATCAATCAACGGACACAGCAAACAAAATATATAAGGCTGCATACTTTTTTTTATAAGGATAATACTCTAAAGTAATAAAAAGTGTATAGTAAATATATAAACCAGTAGCATAGTCATTTATTATCATTACCAAGTATTATGTACTAACATAATTGTATGTGCTATATGTTTGTATGATTGGTAGCATAATTTGTTTCCACAGCACGAATATGAGGGTAATGTGTTGTGCTATGACATTACTACCCAAAAGGAATTTTCCAGCCTCATAGTCATATGGAACCACCATCATGTATACAATCTGTTACTGAGCAAAATGTTATGTGGTATATGGTAGTATAAATATATATGTGTACCTAATAACAGACCCCAAATATAGGAAGCAAACATTAGTGTAAATGAAAGGAGAAATAAATCAACAGTTATATTTAGAGACTTCAATAACCTACTTTTCAGTAACGAATGGAACAGCTAGGCACAAGATGCTCAAGGATGTGAAAGATTTCAATAGTACTATAACCTAGGATTTTCACATCTATAGTCATAAGAAATATCAATATGTAGCTTATATGCTGTACTAAACTATAAATTAAACTTAACAGACATCTGTAAAACATTGCAATCAACTTGAGCAGGCCATATATTCTGCTCAAGTGCATAAGGAACATTCTCCAGGATAGACCATATGCTACACCATAAAACATGCCTCAAATAAATATTAAAAGAATTGGAACCATACAGAGCCTAATCTTACCACAATGATACAAAATTGGAAGTTAATAGAAGAAAGGCAAAAAAGAGGAACCAGGATATATCACGTACAGGTACAAATTCCCTATGACGAATGTGATCATTAGGTATATCTAAGTGATCATTAGGTATATCTAAGTGGTACCAATAAACTTGAATTGTAGAAAAAGAAGAAAGGAATTTGAAAGTTCGCAAATAAGAAATTAAACAGTACAGTTCTAAATAAATAGTAGGGCAAAAAAGAAGTCATGGGAAAGGCAGAAATTACTTTCAGATAAATGAAAACAGACAACATACCAAAATTTACGGGATGCAGTAAAAGCAGTAGTTAAGGGGATTTTTTTTTTTTGAGACAGGGTCTCACTGTGTAATTCAGGCTGCTTTTGTTTTTTTTTTTTGTTTTGTTTTTGTTTTTCTCCGGTACCGGGAACCAAACTCACCACCTTGCGCTTGCCAGGCAGGCGCTTTTGCCACTGAGCTAAATCCCCAGCCTCTCAGGCTGCTTTTGAATTCACTAGGTAGCCCAGGCTTGCTTCAAACCCGCAGCAATCCTCCTGCCTTAGCCTCCTGAGTTCTGGGATTACAGGTATGTGCCACCACACCTGGCTAAAGAGATTTTGCAGATGTAAATGCCTATACTAAAAATAAAGAAAGGGCCAGATGGTGTGATCCCAGCTACTTGGGAGACAGGAACAAGAGGATTGCAAACTTTGAGGCCAGCCTGGACAATTTGGTGAGACCCTGTTTCAAAACAAAAGTTTAAAAGGGCTGGGGCTGTACCTTAGTGGTAGATGGTCCTTGGGTTCATCCCTAATACCATGCAAAAAAAAAGAATGATACACCATGACCAAGTGAAGTTTGTCCAGGCTGGCCTCGAAGTTTGCAATCCTCTTGATCCTGTCTCCCAAGTAGCTGGGAGTAAAAAATAAAAGAAGACGTGTTTAACACCTGGAAGTAAGTTAAAATAATGTTCTTTACCAGTGAAATAAAGGACAAGAACCACACAATCCTTATAGACCCAGAAAATGCACTTGACAAAATTGAACACTCGAGATAAAACAACTCAAGACATCAGAAACAGAAGGAGACTTCCTCAGCCTGATAAAGGACACTGTTACCATTATTCTCAATGGTAAAAGACAGAAAAAATTACCCCCATAGATCAGGAACAAGACAAGGTTGTCTGTTCTTACCCCTTCTATTCAGCATTCCCCTGGAGATTCCAGCCACTAAAACGATCTCTGTTTGCAAATGACGTTATCATGCAGGTAGAAAATCCTAGCAAGTCGCTAAAAAGGTATCAGAACTAATATATCAGTTTAGCAAGTTTGAAGGATGCAAAATCAATATAAGAAAATTAGTTGTATTTCTATACACTAGAATTTAACCATTTGAAAATAAAATGAAGAAAACAATTCCATTTATAATAACATCAATAAGAATAAAAAACAGGAATAAATGTAGCAAAAGAAGTGTAAGATTTGCACACTGAAAACTACAAAACATTGAATTAATTAAAGAAGACCTAAATACAAAGTCATAAATAGGAGAATACTTCATGTTCATGGATGGGAGGACTTAATAGTCTAAATATTGGTTATCCCTCAGATTGATTTGCAGATTAAACAAACTCTCAATCAGAATTCAGTCTGACTTCATATAGAAATGCAAGGAGCTGGGGCTGGGGATTTAGCTCAGCGGCAAAAGCGCCTGCCTGGCAAGCGCAAGGTCGTGAGTTCGGTTCCCGGTACCGGAGAAAAACCAAAAAAAAAAAAAAAAAAAAAAAGAAATGCAAGGAGCTCAGAAGAGTCAAAGCAATCAAAGAGAAAAATAAATTTGGAGTTGTAACATTTCCAGATTTTAATACTTCCTACAAAGCAACATTAAGTAAGACTATAGTACTATGTAACGATAGACCTAGATCAGTGGAATAGAATTGAGAGTCCAAAAATAAACTCATGCAGCTATGGTCAATTGATTTTTAACAGTATTGTTAAGACAAATCAGTGAGGAAAGAATAATCTTTTCAATAAATGATGCTGAGACTACTGTATAGTCATGCATAAAATAATGAGATTGGAACTTGCCTCATACCATATATAAAAATTAAAAATAGATGAAAACCTGAAAGAGTTAAAATTATAAATCTGTTAGAAGTCATATTTGTGACTTTGGATTAGGTAATGTTTTTTTTTAAATATGACACCCAAAGCACAAACAGCCAAAGAAGAAATTAAATTAGACAGAAGTAAAAGCTTCTGCACCATAAACAATACCATCATGAAAGTGAATAACCAACCCAAAGAGTGGATGAAAATATTTACAAATCATATAGCTGATAAAGATCTTGTATTTAAAGTATATAAAGAACTCTTAAAACTCAGTAATAAAGATAACCCAGTTTTTAAATGAACAAAGCAATAAGCACACAAAAGGGTGCTCAGTGTCATTTGCCATCAGGGAAATTACAGTCAAAACCACAATGAGATACTATTTCACACCCACAGAGATTTCTAGAATCAGTTAGACAACTGTTGGCATGAATGTAGAGAAATTAGAAACCTCATACATTGCTGGTGGGACAAGAAAATGTTGCTGCTGCTTTGGCAAACAATTTGGCAGTTTTTTAGGAGGTTAAGTAGATATAGAGATATCATATCATCCAATAATTCCACTCAGTTCTGTCTACCCTGAAGGTATGAAAACAAGTCCATGCCAAAACTTGCACAGACATGTTTGTAGAACAGTATTCATAGTAGCCAGAATATGGGAAAGAACCTAGTGTCTATCAACTGCTGAATGGATAAGTAAAATATATGTCCAATTAATAGAATATTATTCAGCCATAAAAAGTAATAATTACTGATACATGCTATAACACAGATGAACCTTGAAAACATTATGCTAAGTGAAAGGAGCTAGTCACAAAAGAGGACATACAGGATTCTGTCTATATCAGGTATCCAGAATAGGCAAATCTATAGAGACAAAAGAAATTAGTGGTTGCCTAGGGGTTTGGGGAACAGGGCGACAGAATTGTGAGGTAATAGCTAAAAGGCATGAGACTTGTGTTCATGATAATGAAAATATTCTAACATTGATTGTGATGTTAGTTATGTCAACTCTGAACATGCCAGGAAACATTGAATCATATACTTTTAAGTGCATGAATTGTATAGATGACTTATATTTCAATAAAACTTTTTTAAAAAACAGAAGAAGAAAAGAGTTAAGTTAGACAGAAGTGAAAGCTTTTGCACCATAAACAAAAGTAAAGTGATGACAGGTTTACATTGTACAGGAATGTATACTTCCCACTGGCAAGAATCTTTATTTTGTTCACTTATATATTCCCACTGGCTAGAAGTGACTAGCATATAATGCTTACTCAACATTTATAGAATGATTTTATTGATGACAAATGCAAAACTTGCCTTTACAAAAACTAGGAAGTGAAGAGAGCCTCAAAATTTACTCCATGCTTTTGAGTTAATGCAAAGTCAAAGGAAACAGATAGTTTGAAGTAATAAATTTGGTTGTAGGAAAATTATCTTTGGTACAGAGAGTCCTAAAAGATAATAGTGCAAACCAGATTCAAGGAAGGTGTTGGGCTGGACTTAGTAATTAGGGAAGTGTCTTGCATAGATGTACACTGAAACCATGGGAGTAATGAGATCATGGAGATGAAGAGTATATAGACAAAGAGGGGAACCTGTTTATTTCATATAAGAATGAAAGCAATGGGATTTGTAAGGTTGAAAAAGAATTGGGATGCTGTGGGAACGTTCCTGGGAGTGCTAATGATGGTAAGAGAAGCCAACAAAGGTCAGGACTGTAAAAGCCCACTAAATTTAGTAAGTGTGAGATTTCAGGACAGTGGTAAGAACTTTTTTCAAGGGGATTATAGAATGAAGAGTAATGACAAGTGAAAGCACTAAATACAGATCCTTATTTCAGGAAGATTGGTGGTGAGAAGAGTGCTAGGTTTTCTCTTTTCACTGGACTAGTTTAATCTCCTGGCTGCATTTCTTTAATTCTCTTGATCTCTCAACACACATCATACTTTATTACAAATGTATGGTACAGTGTTTGTATTCTCTAGTGCTCTCTGTAAGAGTAGTAATCACATCATATTCATCCCTGTATGCCAGAAACCTAGCACAGTGCCTAGTGTGTAAATGGGTTAAAGGAAATGAATTGTTCTTGTATGCCGGCAAATGCATGACTAAAATGGCTCACTGTGTGTCCAGATTAAATAAGGAACAAGTGAAGCCATTAGCAGCTTAATGGATTAGTAACATAGGGAAGGAGCTAAGCAATCAATGCAGTAAATGTGTGCTCAGATTTCTTGTCTTCTTGATCTTTAATTTCTGAGAAAAGACATACCTTATTCAGTAACAAATAGTTTTGTTCAGGCGTGGAAATCTCTTTACTGGCGTGTTACCTTAATTTATAGGTGGTTGGCTATATGATAGGCTTCCTCCTTTATGCCAGCCGCTGTATTTTAACATGAGTGGACCGGTATGTTTGAGGGAGGGAAAGAGTACTGGTCTGTTTATCAGGAGACCTGAGTCCTGGCTTTATCAATAGCTTCCTATGTAGAACACACTTTATTAGATGATCTTTAAAGTTCCTTCTAGGTCTTACATTCTATGATATTGCCAATAATTAATTTAAGACAGAGACTTCAAGAACTTATCTACAGAGCGATGAGCTGAACAAGGAAACCATATTTCCTTTACATACAAACACGCTTTTGGAAGTATCAGTTCTTAACTCTGATTGGAAAATTGAAGGCAGCTTGCTATATTGTATTTAGCCCTATGTATTTTTAGATATAAGGTTTTATTTTAGCTAGCTGAACAGCAATTAAGATCTGACTTTTTTCTTATTAGGACCGTAAGAGGCAATACGAGCTGCTCAAACTTGAAAGAAACTTCCAGAAGCAGTCCAATGTGCTCAGACGTAAAACTGAGGAGGTAGGTAAAAAAAATCCAGTGTGCTAGGCCAAGGTCTTGTCATCTTCAGGTTTAGATGCTGTCAGTGTTCTAAGAAATCAGGGATATCAATCTTGACTGGTAATTCCTAAATCTTAATCTGTTATGTGTTATGAACTGTGAAGAGAAAAACATGATGGGAAATGGTACTTCTCAAATAAGGATTCTTTTTCTAATTGGGTTTCATTCCAAAAACCAGAGTAATATTGATATGTCACATTTCCAGGCATTTTTATATGCAGAACGTCCTTGAAATGTGTTTCTCCCCTATGTTTTAAAGTAGTAACTATTCACTGGTATTACATCCATGGAGACTTATAAACCTGGTTCCTGTAGGAACTTAAACCCAGAATGTCTTTTTCTACTAATACGCTGTAAAGTTAGAATGTTCTTCTTATTACCCTTCATTCAACATAACTGTGTGCCCTTTTTATTTAGGCAGCAGCTGCCAACAAGCGTCTCAAGGACGCTCTCCAAAGGCAACGGGAGGTTGCAGATAAACGGAAGGAGATTCAGAACCGTGGAATGGAGGGCACCGCAGCTCGAGTGAAGGTACAGATAGTGAGAAATAGCTTTCTTTTGGTCTAGAAGTAAACACTACAACATTTGAAGTTCTACCTCAAAGCCTTGTTTCCTAAAAGATACAAATATGTTTGCCTTCGTTTGCCCTTTCTCTGCCTTTTTTATTCTGTGTGGAAGCCCACCCAAATACCGCATTGAAGAATAATCTTCCCTATTCATTCTGCTTACCACAGTGCTAGTCTCCTCTAGATACACCCCCACAATACACCAGAAATAACGCTTCTCCTGTTCTGTAGGTATTCTTTAATTGAGGCAAGTCGATGCCCAAAATTAACCGTTCCATGAATAGAATTACTATTTTAAAAAAAACCTCACATACAGGTACAATGGACCCTCACCTATGAACAACTTGGAACAACTTGGGTTATGAAGAGTATTTTAGGTTTAGCTTTTGACCAAAGTCTTGAGTTATAACCCAAATGTCAGCCACTTGTGCCGTTATAAACAAAGACTTGCAAGGCCAGAAAAGCATATGTAAGCATATATAAGCCTCAGCCTGAGCCCAGAGGCGCGTGTTTATGGACGAGATTTCCATCTGTGCTTTATATAATCGCTACGATTACTATTATTAAAATGGCCCCCCAAAATACTAGAAAGGAAGCTAAGGAAGGAAGGGAAAGTAAACAAAGCAGTCACAATCAAAAAGAAGGAAATTGTGGAGAAATATGAAAGTGGCGTTATGTGACCAATCTCACTAACATGTACAGCATGTCAAAATCTATCATCTACACAACCTTACAGAGAAAAGATCTGTATAACGAAGCCTTGTGTTGCTAAAGGTGTTACTCTAATTATTAAGTCATGATCAACAGTGTTAAATGAGGTAGTAAGGCTATATTAGTGTGGATAAATGAAAGGAGGATGGCAGGTGATAGCCTATATGAGTCTATAATTTATGAAGAGGCTAGGGCAGAAAATGCAGATCTCATAAAGGATAATCCATCAATGAGTGATAATGGTGAAACATTTCATACCAGTAAGGGGTGGTTTCACAATTTTAAAGCGAGAACTGGGGTTCATAACGTAACTAGGCGTGGTGAAGCAGCCAGTGCTGATAAAAGGGCTGCTGAAAATGACACACACCACTTTGAAATGATGACACAGAGAAATGGCTTTTGCTCTCATCAAGTTTTCAACTGAGACGAAACTGGCCTTTTCTGGAAAAAAATGCCCAGGAGAACATGCGTTACCCAGGAAGAAGAAAATGCCAGGCCACAAGCCTGTGAAGGGTAGACTAACTTTATTGCTATGTACCAATGTGAGTGGTGACCTCGAGATAAAACCTCTCCATTTATCACTTTGAGACCCCTAGAGTGGTGAGAAAGCATAAAGTCATAAAGAACAGGCTAGGGGTTATGTGGTGATCTAACACAAAAGCCGGGGTAACAAGAATACTTTTTCTTGAGTGGATCAGGGAGGCTTTCTGTCCTACTATTAAGAAATATCTAGAGGACAAAAGTTTACCAGTCAAGGCTTTCTTCATCATGGACAATGCTCCTGCTTACCCATGAGATTTAGAAGAATTGGCTGAGGAATTCCCATGGCTCTCAGTCAAGTTCCTCCCACCTAATACAACTCTTCTACTGCAGCCTATGGACCAATAGGTTATAGCTAATTGCGAAGCTATATACCAAGGAACTGTTCCTGGATTGCTTCCAGATGGTCTCTGATACAGATTTAACCCTTAAAGAGTTCTGGAAGGATCATTACCATGTCCTTTCCTGTGTGGGGTTAATTGAGAAATCCTGGGCCAATGGGTCTCTAAGGACCCTGAGATCTGCCTGGAAGAAAGTATGGGCCGGGTATGGTGGCACATGCCCATAATCCCAACACTCGGGAGGCTGAAGCAGGAGGATCGCTGAGCTTGAGGCCCACCTGGGCTACATAGTGAGACCTTGTCTCAGAAAAAAGGAAAGTGTGGCCTAAAATTATACAGGACAGAGACTTTAAAGTCTGTGTAGAGGAGCCTGAGCCTTCCATTGACCCTGTGGTGCATGACAGTGTCGGCATAGCAGAGTCCATGGGCTTGCAGGTACAGTGGTGATGTGGAGGAACCGGTGGAGGAACACGCAGAGGAACTGTCTACAGGGCAGCTTCTGGCTGAGCAACAGAGAATGCAGCTGAGGAGCTTTCTGAGGAGGAGGGGGAGTAGCAACAATCAGTGCAGCAAAGTTCTTCTGAAATAAAGGAAATCCTGAAAAAATGGACAGAGCTACAAACATTTGCAGAGAAGACACCCAGACAGAAAAAAGCGAATCATTGCGTTCACTTGCTTCATGACAGTGTCATGTCATACTACAGAACAGTGTTAAAGAAAAGACAGAAATAGACAACCTTAGACCAGTTTTTAGTTCTGAAAATGTTTCTGGCAAATTGTGCATATTGTACATCCCCTTTTTATTATGAATTAGTTAAGAGGTGCTTTGGGAGGTTTCAAATGCATTTATGGGTATTTCCATTATTCTTTATGGAAAAAAGTCTTGATTTACAACTAACTTGTATTAAAACCAGCCCTCGCAAACAATTGAGTTCGTAAGTCAAGGCTCCCCTGTATCTTTATAAACGTGTAATTATTTCACTTGGATAAATATCTAGGAGTAAGACTGCTGGGTCATATGTTAAGTGTATACTTAACTTTATAAGACACTGCCAATTTGTTTATCCACCTGCTCAGTTCTGATATATAGAAATACAATTGATTTTTGTATATTAACTTTTATGTTGACTTTAGTCTACTAGCTTTTTTGTAGGTTCTACATGGAGTTTTCCATGTACAAATCATGCCACCTATAATTGCAGTTTTATTTTTTCCTTTCTAATTTATATATCTTCTTACTTTTTTACCTGCCCTTTTGTATCTGTTAAGACCTTCAGGATGATATTGAATAGGACTAGAAAGAGTAGACATCCTCCTGTTCTTCTTAATCATAGAGGGAAAGCATCCAGTCTCTCACCATTAAGTATTATGTTAGCTATAGGTTTTTCATAGATGCCCTTTATCAAGTTTAGGAAATTCTTATCTATTATCAATTTGATGTAAGTTTTATCACAAATGGATATTAAATATTGTCAAGTACTTTTTTGTCTCTTAAGTTGTTGATTTGGTGGATTACTTTGAATAACGCTCACATGTGGAACCAACCTTGCATCCCAACCCCATTTGGTCATGGTAGATCATCGTTGTGTATTGTTGAATTCAGCAGTAACAGGTAGTTGCTGGCTTACTTAGGGATTTTTGACTTTATAGTGGTGTGAAAGTAGTATGTAGTCATTGGAAACAACTTCAGGTTTTAGATTTTAATCTTTTCGCAGGCTACTAACATGTGGTAGGATATTCTCGCGATGCTGTACCACAGCAGCAAGTTCTAGCTCCCAATCAGCCATGCAATCATGAAGGCAAACAACTGATACTCTATAGTGTACTGTGTCGCCAGCATTTTTTGATTATTGTGTTAATGTGTTTTTATATTCCATCATGACTACAAAACACCTATTTTTGTCTCTTATACCCATACAATCATTTTGTTTCTCATGTTCAGTGTACAATAAATTCCATTAGATAGTCAACACTTCAGTTATAAAACAGACTCTTCATTAGGTGATTTTGCCCAACTGTAAACTATAACATAAGTGCTCTGGGCACATTTAAGAAAGACAAGTCTAAACTAGCTATGATGTTCAGTAGATTAGATAGATTAAATGCATTTTCAGCTTAGGATATTTTCCACTTACTCTAGGTTTACTGGGATGTAAGCCCATTGTACATTGAGGAACATCTGTATGTAAAATAAAGTTTTTGTTGAAAATTTTTGCATCTATGTTCATGAAGGATATTTATCCGTAATTTTCTTGTAATGTCTTTGGTTTTGGTCTCAAGATAGTCCTGGCCTCATGAATTGAGTTAGGAAGTAGACCCTCCCAATCAGTTGTCGAGAAAATTTTGTATACAATTAATATTATTTCTTCCTTAAAAGTTTGATAAAAATCACCAGTAAAGCCATCTGGGCCTGAAGAGTTTTTGTTTGCTTGCGTGCTTTTACTATTTTGGAGGAAGAATGGTAACAAAATTTCAACTTCAAAAATTGATGTCAGTGCTCTGGGTGGTGGTGCATGTCTATATAATTCAAGCTACTCAGGAGTCAGGAGTAGTAGGATCTCAAATTCCAGACCAGCCCAGGAAACTTAGCAAGGCTCTGTCTTAAAAAAGTCTGGGAACATAGCTCTGTGGTACAGTACTTGGTAGCATGTGTGAGGTCCTGTGTTCAACCCTCAGTACAACAAAAAACCTATAGTGTCATCTCTCTCATTTCTGTTATTTTCTTGTTTTTTTCCTTTTTTCCTGAGGTTTATCAGAGAGCAAACTCATTCTGGTAAATGGTTAAAATGGTAAAGTTTATGTTATATATGTTTTATCACTACAACACATTTTTTATTTTATTTTATTTTTTTTTTTGGTTTTTCTCCGGTGCCGGGAACCGAACTCACCACCTTGCGCATGCCAGGCAGGCACTTTTGCCACTGAGCTAAATCCCCAGCCCCTACAACACATTTTTTAAATTGAGCTCATTAGTTTCCACCACAATCTTTATTATTTCCTTCTGCTTGTTTGGATTTAATTTGCTCTTATTTTCTTAGTTCCTTGAGGCAATTCTACCATCACTGATTTTCAATCTTTATTATTTTCTAATATAGGTATTTAGTGGTAGAAGTGCCACTTTAAATACTTTTATTAAAACATCCCACACATTTTGGCTTTTTTTTTTGGTACCAGGAATCGAACTCAGGACCTTGCACTTGCCAGGCAGGTGCTTGTGCCACTCAGCTATATCCCTGGCCCACATTTTGATAATATTATATTTTAATTTTCATTCAACTCAAAATATATTCTGATTTTCCCATTGATTTCCTTTTTGACCTATGAGTTATGTAGAAGAATATTATGTACTTTCCAAATATTTGGAGATTTTTCCAAGCATCTTTTTGTTACTGATTTCTAGCTTTATTCACTCATGGTCAGAGAACATAGTTTGTATGACTTGAATATTTTTGAGCTCATTGTGACTAATTTTATGACCCAGGATATGGTCAATCTTGGTAAATGTTCTGTGTGTACTTGAGAAGCCTATATATTCTGTTGTACAGAGCATTCTATAAATCTCAATCATATTGACTTGCTTGTGCTGCACTCCTAGTGTATCCTAATTGATTTTCTGCATACTTATCCTATCAATTTTTTTTAATTTTAAAACTAAAAGGAGAAAAACATTAACAGACAGACAACCTTTTACAAAATAGCAAAAAAACAGTACAGACAATACAGAGTTGCAAACAAGGTGGTAGGAAATTAACAATACTTCTTGTATTACATATTGATATCTTCAAAGTGGTTTCTCATGAAAACAGGTAGAGACATGCAATATTGATCAATCAAGGAAATTGTGGTACTTTTATATAATGGAATATTACTCAGCTATAAAGAAAGATAAACTCAAGGCCTTTATAGGTAAATGGTCACAACTAGAGACCATACTCATAAGTGAAATAAATGAGACCTGCATGTGCAAGCACCACATTGTCTCACTAGTGTAAAACCTGAAAGAGTTAATATAAACTAGGAGGTATGATAGACATTGTGAAATGATAGGAAAACACTCAGGGGTAAAGGGCAACTGGGATGGGGGAAAAGAGAAGGGAAAGATCCTATCAGTTATTGAGGGAAAAAGTATTCAAATTGCCAACAATAATTTTGGATTTGTCTAGTTTTCTTTGTAGTTCTGTTTTTACTGAATATGTTTTGGTCCCCTGTTGTTAGAGGCATGAAAGTTTAAGATTAATTGTCCCCTCTATTATTATGAAATAAACTTCTTTGTCCTGATAATATTCTTTGTCCTAAAGTCTAATTTTTCTAATATTAATGCATTCTTCCAGCTTTCTTTTGATTAGTTTTAGCATGATATTTCGTACTCTTTTAACTTCTTTGCGCTGTCATTTTTAAAACGTATTTCTTAAAGGCAGCATGTAGTTGGTTCTTTTACCTTCTTTGTTGACTTAATGTGGTCAAACCTTGGATTGCAAATAACTTGGTCTGCGAGTGTTCCACAAGACCAGCAAATATTTCTAAGAAATTTTAACTTGATAAATAAGCAATGTCTTGCAATACAAGTAGTACACAATGGCAAATGTCATAAGATCACAACTGGCTTCTCTCGCTCTCGCTCTCACTCTCACTTGCATGCTCCCTCTGTCTGTCATTCTCTCTCGCTGCTTTGATATACAAGTCCTTTGAACTATTTGTTCTTGCAAACCAAGGTTTGACTGTATGGTTTTGGTTCACAGATTTTGGTGCTTTGCTTTTCAGAACAAACATTATGTTCTCTTTTGAACAGTTGACTTCTTTATCATGATGAAATGATCCTTTTATCACTGGTGGTATTTTTTTCATAGGAATTTTACCTCAATCTGATATTGTTATGGTTTGTGTTGGAATGTACCCCCCAAAGCTTCATGCAGTCATGATGGGCAGGCTTTTCAGAGGCGGCTGAATCTGGAGTTTGTGATTGGTTCATTGTCTAGTGCTGGGATTGGCAATGTGAGTGTTGTATCCACACTGAGGCGGGGTAGCCTGCATACAATATAAAGGAGGAAAAGAAGCTTACTCCTCCCCCTTTTGCTCTTGTTATTTTTGGTATCTTCCCCCACTATGAACAATTGCCCCTTTGCCATACCACCCTGCATTGGAGCCAGCTGATTATGGACTAAAACATCCACAAACTGTGAGCTAAATAAACCTTTCCTTCCTTAAGTTTGGGCATTGGGTACTTTGTCTCCGCAATGAGAGAAAAATAACTAAGACAGATAAATATAGCCATTTCAGCTTTCTTTTGATTGCTCTTAACATGGTATATCTTCATTGAAAGCAGCTATGTTCTCAGGAATGACTACTAGCTTTTTGTTTGTTTGTTTTTGGTGCTGGTGATTGAACCCACAATCTTCTGCATCTTAAGTACATGCTGTACCAGTGAGCTACATTCCCAGGCCCTGAGGTTACTATTTTTTTAAATTAATTTAGCAGATTATGTTTTCTTTCTTAAAATTACCGTTTGTTCATTTTTAAATTATAATGGATATCTATCTATTTAAAAAAATAGTACAAATAGTCTTCATAGTCTTAAGTACATGCTCTACCAGTGAGCTAAATTCCCAGGCCCTGAGGTTACTAGTTTTTTAAATTAATTTAGCAAATTATGTTTTCTTTCTTAAAATTACCATTTGTTCATTTTAAAATTATAATAGATATCTATCTATTAAATAAAATAGTACAAATAGTCTTCAGTTCTATTATCATAACTAATTAAAGGCAAAAAACAAATGTTAAGAAAATGGAGAGGTTAAAGACAAGATATACAGAGACACTAGGACATCTAGAGAAAGATTTTCTGTAGATATCCTCTTTTCTTTCTTTTTTTGAGGCAAGGTCTCACTATGTAGTTCAGGCAGACCTTGAACTTATCATATAGTCCAGGCTGGCCTCAATCTCAGAGTGATCCTCCTGTCTTAGCCTCCCCAGTGCTGGGATTACAGGTGTGCGCCACCACATCCAGCTGAAATCCTCTTCCTTGTGACCTTTTGGGATATTGCTATTGAAGCCTCTTTGAGAGATACAAATGATATCTCACTTCTAATTACTTGAGCTCTGGTGAAATGAAATTAAGTCTGGAGCTGAATCTAGCTCATCAACCAATGATTCCTCATCCCTGATTTCTAGAATTGGCTTGGAAATGAAATTGAGGTTATGGTCAGTACTGAGGAAGCCAAACGGCATCTAAATGACCTTCTTGAAGATAGAAAGATCCTGGCTCAGGACCTGGCTCAACTGAAAGAAAAAAAGGAATCTGGGGAGAATCCTCCTCCTAAACTTCGGGTAAGTACCCTCGTGAGAAAATGTGAGCAACATTCAGACTCTGCATCCCCTACGAATCCGCACTGCTTTAGAGGATTACTTTCCTTTTGGAACTTTACCCTTAACACTCACTACTCTTCTTTACAGAGGCGTACATTCTCACTTACTGAGATGCCTGGTCAAGTTTCAGAGTCAGAGGATTCTATTACCAAGCAGATTGAAAGCCTAGAGACTGAAATGGAACTCAGGTAACAAGACTATCTTTTAAGGCATAAACATTTATGCCTGGAACCAAAAATAGAGCCTATTGACCTTGTGATTCAAAAGCTTACTTTTAAAACGATGTACAGTGGTGGAAAAAATAAAAGAAAGTAACAATATTTTGAACCATATACTCTATTAGACATGTTAGATACATTGGAGATCATTTAATTTGGTTTTAGTAATATATAACGAGATGTTTATCTTTGAATACATCTATAAGTCACTCAACATTTGCGTTCCTGCTTTGGGCTGCACTGCATTTAGTGCAATAAACAGAGAAGAATGGCACTATCTTTGCTGTCAAGTAGAAATTGTGCACTCGCTGGAGTCATTTGGTACAATTTTAGAAATGTGGTAAACTATTGATCACTTCCAGTTGGTTATGACGAAAATATTTATACCACAGAAACTGACAAAAGCTGCAAATCAGGGCAGATTTTTTTTATTTTGAGGGTCTCACTGAATTGCTAAATTGCCCAGGCTGGACTCAGATTTGCAATCTTCCTGCCTCAGCCTCCCGGAGTGCTGGGATTACAGGCATGCACCACCACAGCTGACTAAGGGCTAGTTCTTTAAATGCTAATTGTCAAACGTACACCCACGCATATCATAAGTAAGTGATTAGGTAAATACTATATGGGCAGGTGCTAAGTAGAAGGAATAAGGGACATGAAGTGTCAGAAAAGACAAGAAAGGGCATTTGATATGACTGTGAAGTGCTCTCTCCTGCCTCTTCCACAAGGCTGCCCTGACTCTTCATCCCTCACTAATTTTTCTTTTTTGATGCTGGAGATCAAACCCAAGGACCCGTGCATGCTGTTAGTACTGAGCTACATTCTCAGTCTCCACTTAATCTCTCACTAATCTTTGTGTTCACTCACTCCCTTTAGGACTTACAGTACTTAATTATGTGGCACACATGGTACAGTTTATCTGTGCGTAGTGTTTGTTTTAGATTTTAGTTTTCTCAATCTAAGAGACTGAAGCAAAGGACTATATATTAGACAAGGGTTCTTAAAGTGTAGTCTCCCAGCCCCGCCGGGTGTCTCTAAGTTCCTATTAGAGAGTCTGACTGGGAAACGTATTTGCATTTAATAGTAAGACATTACTTACCTTCTCTACTGTGTTGACATTTACACTAATAGTGCAAAAGCAAAAATGGGCAAAACTATTTACACCTTAGGCTGAACAAAAGAAGTGGCACCCCCATGAACCTGACACTACCACACACTCTCAATTTAAAATTCTTTAAAGAGCCAGTCTCACTTAAAAGTGACTTTGATAAAGCAGTGAAAATTGTTTTTACTGAATCTTGACCCTTGAGTTTATGTCTTTTTAATGTCATATGTGACGAAACAGAAAGGACACATGAAGCACTTCTGCTCTGTGCCGAGCACCACAGCCACCCCAGGAAAAGCACTGCACCATTGTTTGAGGTGTGAGTTCAGCGGGCTCCTTTTTATGGAGTATCAGTTTTATTTGAAAGAATAATTGAAAGGTAAACTGGTTATTCAGATTTCATTACTTGGTGGTCACGTTCTCAGAAATGAGCAATGACCTTATCGCTTGCAAGAAAACAACAGCATTTGTTGCCAAAGATAAAGTTAGAACCTTGAAGAAAAATGTAAAATTTTGGAAAACTTGTATTTCCCACTATAAGCTTGATAGCTTTTCACAACTGTTCGGAAAAAGGCCAGTAATGATATTAACAAATACAACTTTTGAAATACATTGTATAATAAAGTATATTAATTTTTGGAGGACCTGTATGACTCTGTGGACTACTATTATTAAAATGACATGTTAGAGATCATGTATGGGCAAAAAAGCATTCAAATTCCAAAACAGACCAATGGGAATTAGTTCTTTATTTGACCTACCCTAATATGGCACTTTATTATTACAATACTTCTTGTATCTATTTATATTTCAAGCCATTCCAGACCAATTAACAGCTATACAAGTATCAACCCAAACTGAATAATGATGATATGCATTGATTGCTTATAATCTCCCTCATTTGTTTCTGATCTTTATCCTCATCTTCCATTCTCAACCATGAAATCAAATTTCTTCCTAACCTCTGAATTTTCCCTCCCGAACACTCCAACTTGGTTTATGCTACCTCAAATAGGAATCTATTTTAGCTCTGTCGACATGGAATCTTAACGAGGGCATTGGCCAGTGATCGTGCCCTACCTGGGGCCAACTTAATCTCACTTTCCTTCCTAACCTCCCGTAGCATCCGTCGCTCTAAAGCAACTGCCTCAGGATTTCCTGTGGTTTGGAAACAACCCGCACTTCAACATATTGTTTCCTAAGATAGATTTTGTCAAAGGACATCTGTCCTTGTGTTTCTGCGGCTACACCTATATTTTATATGTTTTAAATCCATATACACTCCCATATACATAGGAAATTTTTGTAATGTAAATTCACAGAGGAAACGTGAGCTCACCACATGGATTTTTACTATGATAGTATTAAAAGTTTATTAATAATAGTTTTAATTGATCAGTAGGTACTAAGTTATAGTTAGATAAGGAGCTCAAGTGAGCTCTTTCACATGAGAGTGGCTATAGATAACAATAATGTTCTGTACATTGCAAAAAGCTAGAAGAAAGGATTTTTAAAGTTTTCACCATGTAGAAATGACAAATGTTTGAGAAGATAGATACGTTTAACCTGTTAAATATTGCATTATATACATGTATGGAAATATCAGTTTTTATCTATTAGTTGAAAAATAAATTTAATTTTAAAAATAAATAAAAGCCAAAAGAAACAATAATAGTTTCAGATTCTACAGTATCTAACCTTTAAGGAACTACCGTTGGACAAGCTATAGCACAGTCTTAAAGAATGTCCACAGTTATCTAAAAAAGCTACTAAAATACTGCTCATTTTTCTGACTGTATATTCATATGAGGCTGGGTTATCTTCATTTACATAAACTGCACCGACATGTCACAAAAAACTGAGAGCATAGGGAGATGTGAGAATCCAACTGCCTTGTATTAAACCAGACATTACAGAGATCTGCAAAATGTAAAATATTCCCACTCTTCTCACTAAATCGTTTTTGATCTTGGAAAATGTAGTTATTTTTCATTAAATGTATTTATGCATAGTAGGTTTTAAATTTTTAAATGAATTGATGTAAATTTTGTTTCAATTTATAATACTATAAATATTATAACATATAGGAACAGAATTTCTACGTTTTTTTAAATGTGAAGAGGTCCCGGGACCTCAAACTTTGAGAGCTATTGTATCTGATTACCTTTGTACTTACCTTCCTTATAACTACCCAACATAGCATTGCATGTTTTAAACACCTGCTGGTATTCTTCCTCTCACTTGACATAGCACATTTGAGAAAGAAACTAATTACTGAAACTGAAATACTGTGTACACTTTGGTCTAGGCTGTACTTGATCAGAAAACACCCAGAATCTATAAGCAAGGTCAGGGTATCTTTCATTAAATTTTTATTAGTACATGTTTACAGTACATAATGATTACATTCATAGTGGGAAATTGGTACATGTACATAACACATCTTTTTTCATCCTCTTCTCCTCCCCACTTCCTCCATCTCTTGGTCAGGTCACGTTACCTCATCTTAGAGACTTCTCTGTCCTATATCAAGCAATTTAAGATAACGTCTCACAACACCATCAATTTGGTGTTTGATTCTAGCAAAGAGAAACTACCTGTTCATTCTTGGGAGATTTTCCTTTGGGTCTCTAATCCAAATCTTTTCCTTGTATGAACAGACCACTGCATCACAGTCCTGGTTTATATGACTTCAAGATAAAGTCATAGTAGAATCAGTGTACACAACAAAAGCCTAGCTATAATAAGTCATTTGAAGTCCCGCTATATTTGACCCGTTTCTTTTAACCAGTAGTTAGTAAAATAAAAACCATTTGGATAACGTCTTGGAATCTATAAGATGTTTTGAGATATGTATAAAATTTTAGCCGGATGACTCAACTTTTTTTTTGTTTTTGTTGTTGTTTTTGTAGCATTGGGATTGAATTCAGGGACTTCGCGCTAAGCTACATGCCCATTTTTTTTTCTTTTTTTTTACTTTGAGACAGGGTCTTACTAAGTTACCCAGTTAGGTTTGAACTTGGCATTTTTCTGCCTCAACTTCCCAGAGTGCAGGGATTACAGGCATTTGTCACCATGCCTGGCTTTAATTGTTGTTTAAGTGACTATTTAACTGATTATTCCATCTATAAAATTCTTTGAAGTTTCTGATTAAAGTCCTTCCCCTTCTTGGTGTTGAGGCTACTCACAGTAAGCCCTGCTGTCTCTTTCCCTGAAGGAGTGCTCAGATTGCTGACCTCCAACAGAAACTCCTGGACGCGGAAAGTGAAGATAGGCCGAAACAACGCTGGGAGAATATCGCTACAATTCTGGAAGCCAAGTGTGCCCTGAAATATTTAATTGGAGAGGTAAACATCACTCTCCCTACCAACAATTAGGGATTTCGGTGGGTAGGTTGAAATAAGATACCTTGGAATACTATCACAGTGTCATTGCCACTTTTCATTGCAGAAACCCCAATGGCACTAACATTAGGGAGTTTAGTGGGTACATGTTGGAAGAAGCAAGTACAAGTCAGTCACAAAATTAATGACTCACAAACCGGTAATGTCATGCCTGGCATATAACAAGTACTCAGTAAATGTTAGCTGTTGGTACTAGGAGAAGACCAGGATGCTGTAGTAGGCCATGGTTAAACATAAACTATTATGTTGTACTCTTTTAAAGCACTGATGAAGTGTACATTCAAAAAGTTTAATAACCAGTCTAGAAGAGGGAAATCTAAGCATCGTCTGCCATGTGAAGATTTATTTTAAGGAAAAGCCATCTCCACTGACCTGGAAATAATCATCTTACATTGTCTTACAATGTCTTACATTGTCACAAGAAGAATGAAAGTTAATTACCACTGGTGATTGAGGTACTTTTCACTCAAGACAAGAATACAAACTCTGTCCAAACCCACAAGTTGAAGCAATGCCACCCTTTGTATATTTTGTGTTAGATTGGTAGTAGGCTTCTTCTACTGAGGAATCCTGATTAGCCTTGTGAAAACTGGTATTTATGATGTTCACCATCTAGGCTACGAGTGAACGGAAAGCTAGGCGAGCACAGGATATGAATCTGGCCTAAAGAGCCAGATCTGCAGTTTCAGCTAATATGCCTACAAGTTCTAACATGTGAACAGAGACATTCTAAGACAAGTCAGAATTGGTCATAAGGATGTGTTCTGTGGATTTCTCTTTAAAATTAAGGGAGAACTCCTTAAATATCAAAATATTAGAGCTGTCAAATACTGTTCGTTAGGTTTATTCTTGCCTCGAAACAGAGCATGAGATAAAATGTCTTTACCAGTGACTTCCAGCCCTAAGATGTGTCTCTGTAAAAATATAGACTCTTAGTCTAAGAATAGAGCAGTACTATTGGGGTTTGTTTGTTTGTTTGTTTGCTTTTTAAGGGTTGGAATATTCAGCTTTAGTCAAGGAAATCCCCAGATCCTTGTTTACAAATAATTCCAGAAAGTGTGGCTCTTTTTACAAACTCAAACATTTAAGAGACTCAGATTCAACATTTACATGTTACTTTAACAGGTCACATTTGTAGAGCATCAACTATGTACCCAGCTCTCTTCTAAATCGTATCCACATGGATGAATTTAACAGCACAATAACCTAAGAGCTAAGGAGTAGGGTTAGCCCCATTTTTATAAATGAGGAAATCAAAATAGATTTTTGAATATACCCCAAATTACATAGGTAGCTAGTGGTAGAGATTTGGGATATGAACCTAATTAGGATATAAAGGCAAATTGTAAAACAGTATTGTTAGGGGCTGGGGATTTAGCTCAGCGGCAAAAGCGCCTGCCTGACAAGCGCAAGGTCGTGAGTTCGGTTCCCGGTACCGGAGAAAAACCAAAAAAGAAAAAAAAAAAAACAGTATTGTTAGTATTCAGTGTCAAGATCTACATGACATGAAAAAGTAAGAATGAACTTTGGCATGAAGGAATTTTTCTCAGACCATTTAAAGAAAGATGCCAACTTTCCTACCTAAAGAATGGGGAAAGGTGGGTCATTCGCCAAATAAACTGATCTTCTTTTATCCCACCCAGCTGGTCTCCTCGAAAATACAGGTCAGCAAGCTTGAAAGCAGCCTGAAACAGAGCAAGGCAAGCTGTGCTGACATGCAGAAGATGCTGTTTGAGGAACGAAATCGGTTTGCTGAGATGGAGACAGAGTTGCAAGCTGAAATGGTCAGGGTGGAGCAACAGCACCAAGAGAAGGTAAAGTGGCAAGCCCAGAAGCTATACTGAAACACAAACTGCCATTGCCTTTTGTTGGTGGTTTTAAGAAAATAGTGGCTCCCTTTAAAGGCATGCTGTCTTTTCCAAATTTTGCCATTAAAAAACCTGAAAGAGTTTACAGCTATAGCAAAATGATAAGAGCTCTTAGCCTTCAATTTGAGTCCCAAGAGTAATGTCCTGGGAAACATCACTGCTGTGCTTACCACCAGCCGTAACAGCAAAGAACAGGAGTTTGCCTCTAAATCACGTTAGAGTAACCCGGCTTAGCTAGGTTGAAATTTCTTTTTCCTCTTGCTCCCTTGATATCACCCAGTGTGTTGTGTCTTTCTGCAGGTGCTATACCTTCTCAGCCAGCTGCAGCAAAGCCAGATGGCAGAGAAGCAGCTGGAGGAGTCAGTCAGTGAAAAGGAACAACAGCTGCTGAGCACACTGAAGTGTCAGGTATGAGGAGGAGGGAGGGGTCTCCTGAGATGGGCTTCACAGGACCGACTGAGAATACTGTCTCGTTTATTTCGACCATTGTCCTTATGGCGGAGTTATTACCTACTGAAGAAGGGCTTACAGTGGTAGCCTTTTTCCTTGTGGCTCTATTTTATCAGCTTGGGATAATCGGAGTATAGCCACATACAGAATAACTTCATTTTGGGAACCAAAATAGCAGTATATACTCCGAAACCTCCTGTTCTTTTGCCTCAACCCTGAGGTCTAAACAGTTGAGGAAGTAAAATCATCTAGTAGTTGCTTAGAATCCTGGGGGCATTCAACTGTATCTTCCTGAATTTGTTCTGAGCTGAGACCTGACATGTTTATAAAATGCCTGGGGTCTGAATTCCTTCCAGAGGCTGAGAATACCACACCCTTTAGTAGCATGTTGGAGCACTATTTTAGTCCAAGTTAGAATCTTTTTCTTGCACCACCAGCCTCTAGGGTTTCCTTGGCACCTCCCACCTAAGACGTAACCAAACTAGTTAAAGCTGTAGGTATGAATCCAGTTTTCCTAAGTGCCAAGATGTTTAATCAGGCTTATTACAATAGCAGGTAAACTGTCTGGTCTGCGTTGAGAAGGATGAATGGAAGCATCGGTAACAAAGCTAACCCTCTGGGTTTCTGAATCAGCATCCTAATGTGAATCGGGGATACAGTGGTACCTCGTTCATGAACTTAATTCTTTCCACAATTCTGGTGACAAGTAGAATTGGACAAGAACTGAATCAAATTACCCCATAAGGTCAACATTAAATTTGAGAGAATGGGAAAAAAAATAAAGGAGGCTCGTTGGACGGAGCCCATGGTTCCTATGAGTGTGGTCAGGGCTGCTGCAGAGCATTGGAATAGAAGTGGTATTCAAGGTACTTAGAAATTGGGAATAAGACATTTTTCAGAGTGCCAATGCCTGCTGTGCAAAAACCATCTGCTGCCAGCGACTTGGCAGCAGTATGTTTTCATCTATGTGAGTTGTGTGGTAACCCACATGTAATGCCCAAAATAACCCCGCCTATCACTGCACTATCTGGAAATAGGATGAAGAGCTTAAGAAGATGCAAGGAGTATGTGAGCAAAACCAGCAGCTTCTCCGGGAGAATGAAATAATGAAGCAGGTAATACAAGCTTTCTTACCCCTTAACCCATGGGAAACCCCGTTGCCACCAAGGCCAGTGGTTGGGAGCAACCCTCAGTTTGGTGGCTTAGCTCTATTTTATGAGGTCTGCATTCAGTTTCTCTGTGATACCATCTTGTGCATTTCAAAGTGGCATAAACACAAGTTTTTAAATATGCCCTTTTCTGAATTTATTACTGATTTTAGAACGTGGGAGGCCTTAAACCTACTCTACTGTGGTCCTGCCTCACTTTACTACAGTTTAAAATTGAGCCAGTCTAGGTCAGGAATCCTTGTGTTTTAGCCGTGAATGCCCTCAGAAGCTGCCCTACTTTATACACTCTGTCTTTCCTCTTCAAACAGAAACTGACCCTCCTCCAAGTAGCCAGCAGGCAGAAAGCTCATCTTCCTAAGGATACTCTTCTATCTCCAGACTCTTCCTTTGAATATATCCCACCTAAGGTAAAATGCTTACTGCCTATGATACCTTTGTATAACCTAGGTTTGGGGTGAGTGTACTAAAATCACTTTTTATAAGAGGTTAAGAGTTAAAATTCCCAGCTAGGTATGGTGGTGCATGCCTGTGATACCAGCACTTGGGAGGCCAAGGCAGGAAGATTGCTATGAGTTCGATGCCAGCCTGGGCTACGTAGTGAGTTCCAGGCCAGCCAAACTGTAGAGTGAGACCCTACCTTAAAAAAAAAAGAAAAAAGAAAAAAAAGAAAGAGAGTTAAAATTCCCAAATTTAGGCCCGGCATGGTGACACATGCCTATAACCCCAGCACTCGGGAGGCTGAGGCAGGAGGATCGTTGTGAGTTCAAGGCCAGCCTGGGCTACAAAGTGAGCTCAAGGCTAGCCTGAACTGCACAGCAAGACCTTGTCTCAAAAAGACAAAAATAAAAAAATAAATAAATAAAATTTGCAAATTTTAGCATCTCAATTTTCCTTGACATCTCAAATAAAATTATAGTACAATTCTAAGGGGAAACAGCCATTCTCCCTCAGAGGACTGACTTTTGGCCATTTACAAGCATTTTGTAGTACAACTGAGAAGGAGGAGGAAGGGAAAACAATGTTCAACTGTCCATCCTGAGATACTTATCGCTTCATGAGTCCTCCCTTCATTCCTCAGATTGACCAGCCTCCAGTTTCCGTCCCTTCAAGGAGTCTGTGAGGCCAAAGACCGAAGCAGATTTTTTTTATTAGTAAAGCCAAGTGGGATATATTTGAGGAGTCTGAAATCTATGCTCTGAGAAGATAGCTGGCAGCAGCTACTGGAAAAATATGATGCCATATGTATTTTTTAAATTTTTATTGAGTAACCACTTCAAACCTTTTTTCTTAGCCAAAACCTTCCCGTGTTAAAGAAAAGTTCCTGGAGCAAAGCATGGACATTGAGGATCTAAAATCTTCAGAGCATTCTGTGAATGAGCATGAGGATGACGATGGTTATGGTGACAATGGGAACGATGAGGAATGGAAGCCATCAAAATTAATTAAGGTGTCCAGGAAGAACATCCAAGGGGTAGGAGCCAGCTCTTTAATTCTGTCACTGCTTCTACTCATTAGTATTCACTGTCATTGAGACGGCTTTTGGATCTAGGAATTTGCTGGCCCCAGTCCTACAACCGAGCCCCTTCGATCCTGTTCAGAGGAATTAACTCCACTAAGGGAGGCTTACTGGACCAGCTCCGTGTAGAACCTGGAGCCAGCATAGAGGACCACCTGAGTGGACAAATTGGCTCTCTGTTGTTTCAGGATCTTACCAGTTCGATACCATTTTGTTGAAGCTGATTCCAAAGTGATTGTGTCAGTCCATATTTTTTGTAGCACCTTAGGTTCATAAACCATTCTCATATATATAATCGTTTAATCATCACAAAAAGTCCAATGATGTATTTATCATTTGCATTTTACAAATGGAGTTTAAATTCACAAAGTTGTGGAAATAACTTTATTTGATTATTTGGAAATAACCAAAGTTCATTGCCAAAGGTCATAAAACCAGGTGACATTCAGGACTTCAAACAGAATATTCTAGCACCAAGTCCAGTTTGCTTCCACCACATTATGGTCACATCAGTAATAACTGCAGACCAGAAGCTGAGTGGGTGCTTCACCATCCTTGCCTATTGATTTTTGTTTATTAATCAAAAGCCAAACAGAATTACAGAAAAAGCTAATAAAGTTCAAATACATCAAGTTAAGGCTAGTTAGAAAAAATCTGACTTTGAAGCATGCTTTATTTTCTTACAACGGTAGTTCTACATAGTTATCAACCATAGATGTTTTCTGTTGCAATACTAACTTCCCTGGCACTATAGTTTACCACCATGACTGCACTATGCCTAGCAGCCACATTCCATTAACAAAGAACAGTTTACAAATTACCTTACCTGCTTTTCTAGAAACTTAACTTGATTGGATTAGCTGATAATATACCACTGGGGAACCAAGCCTTGTGAAACCACAGAACCAGAGCAAAGCATGTCATAAGAATAGACTGCCATGCAGTGTTAAGTCATACACTCAGTCAGATTTGTCAGGAATGCAGTGTACCATGTGCTAACAGTGGGACTAAGAACATGCCACTGGCCTCAAAAAGCTTATAATTTTGAGTGGAGGGGATTGTTTGTTTGCTTGGGATTATTTTTAGAAATCCCATCTCACTGTTTCCCAGCTTGGCCGCAAACTTGCAATCCTGCTGCTTTAGTCTCATGCGTAACTATGGTTATAGGTGTGTGCTAGCGTACTTCGTGAGAGCTTATAATTTAATGGGAAAACAAAGCAAAGAAATCAAAGCATAACTAGAACCTCAGCATATTCATCTCAGGAAGATGAATTTTTGGTTTTTAGAGCCAAATGAAAGAGGTAGAGTTTAAGAAGATGTCATTGAAGAGGTTCCTCTTGCTGCATTATAAGGTGGAAAGGGAACCACAGTCTTGGGAGCAACAGCGAGAACGTGTCTGGCACAATTGAATACCATCTTGTAAAGACTTGAAGATGGTAGAACACAGAGGGCTGAGACCCTTAGAGAAAATGTGACAGAATGTCTGTCATTCATTTAATTGACAAAAATGGATACTTCCCAATGGGTGAAGTAAAGAGCATGAGCTGAATATAGATTTAAAGGTCTACCACTACTGCCGCTACTACTATTAGTTATCCATAGGCGGCAGAGTTGAGAAGTACACAGAGAAACAAACGGTAGAGGTCCTAAAACCTCTGGGAAGTTTTCCAAATATGAAGCAAACATGAGTATACTTGTCCTCAAGAAAAACCTAACATATTTGTCATAGTACTATTGCTCTAACTTAAAAGGAAAATATGGGCGTGTAGCAAATACTGCAAGTAAATAATACCTGCTATCAGTGTTAAATCCTAATTCTGAAACATTAAAATTAGGTTTCAGGATTTTTCCCTAATTTATAATTTGGGAGGTATCTATCACTGAACTTCAAAGGGAAGAACAAATTGGCATAAAGTCTAGTTTCTCCCTTTTAGCAACCTATGTGGATGCTATGATCTCTCTTGATCAGATTACTGTAGACACATTAGCTATGCATGAATGCCATCTTTATTATTATTGCTTCAGCCCGGCTAAGGAGGGCTGGTGTTATCACTTGGTTACTGAAAAGGAGGCCACAGCAGGCACCAAAATGATGACTTGTGCAGAGCTATTGGCTTCCTCCCTCAGCCACATTTTCTGCTCATACTAAGGAGAAGGGCATGTTATGTGCAATAGTAGAGAAAGTAGCTACGAAGAGATTAGAGTAGAGTAGATGATGTATAAAATCCCTTCCAGTGCTAATGTCCTGAATCAAAGTAAAAGTCGAAGTTATATAAATGGGTTGTAATGATACTACTTTTATATAGTGTTATACAGCATCTGAGAAGTTAAAAGAGGGAATATATGCAAAAGCACCTTGTGAAGGATAAAATATCATGTAGATATTATTATTAAAGCACTATAAATATTTTACAAATAACTTCATTTGTCACCTGTGCCAGAAAAAGGGAGCAGATGTTTTTGTTTCTTTCTTACTAATGGAATAGAGATGAATTTGGATGAAGTGACTTGGCCGTGGTCGTGCCAAGTATTAAATTTAGAGCTAAGGCCCAGGTCTCCTAATTCATAGCCTGGTGTTATCCATTTAAAAATTTTGACCAGATCTTATCCTGAGATACAGTATAACACTGAACTTAGTTCAAAAGCATAGTCTCTAAAGCAGTCATTCTCAATCCCAGCTTCGTACATTGGAATCCCCAAGGGAAGTTTTAAATACGGGGAACTTGGGGTGCCATCTCCGGGTACTCTGATTTAATTGGTCTGCGCTCGGCCTAGCCTTTCTGAAAAGCTCCCCAGAGATTTCTTATGTGCAGCAGAGGTTGAGACCACAGGCTAAAGGGAAGCCCAGAGGTCTTTCACCTGTGCTTTCCACTCCATATAAAAGAAGCCTTGAGCTGCCCACAGTGGTGCATACCTGTAATCTCAGCTACTCTGGAGCTGAGGCAGAAAGATCGTGAGTTCAAGGCCTGCCTGGGCAACTTAGCAAGACCCTGTCTCAAAATACAGTATAATGCAATGCAGTGCAACGCAACATGACACAACACAACAATACAGCACAATGGGCTGAGAGTGTAGCACAGTGGTAGTGCTTACCTAGTACATGCAAGGCCCTGGACTGAATCTCTAGCACTGCAAAGAAAGAAAAAGAATCCTTCTATTACTTTTCAGCCACGGTACTGGGTCATGCTGGTGGATTGTCAGCAGTTGTGGTGTATACACACCCCACACACGTACATATATATTTGTAGTTCTGTGTCAGTCACACACCCTCTGTTACATTCAGATCAGCTTCCTGGCATGAGAGAGAATGGGATGGAGTCACAGCTCAGGCACAGGGCGTTTGTGTGACTGCATCTACCACGTGTGTAGTGACTGTTCTATACCACCACAACAAGTGTTTATCTGGTCTCCACTTGCTTGAAGGCTAAAGTAAGGAGAAGCCCACGGTTTCACAGAGCTACCCATTCCACTAGTTGTTAGAAATGATTTAGCTGAAATGTACTGTCCTATAATAAATCATCCCATTAATGGGTCTTGGCTATGTCAAAGCCTAATTGTTCTTAATCACAGCCCTTCAGATAACTGTGCTCTCATACTATCCCTTTGGATAAAATAGAGAAACATGGACAGGGTAACAGCACTTCTGAAGCATTTTGATGAATTTGATGACCATACTCAGGTAACATCAGCCAATGGCTCAGTGTTAGCCTGGTGTGCTATCTCTAGGGCATGTCATAGAACTTGGTCTTTTGCTCTGTCTTATTCAAAGCAGCCAAGATTTTGTGTAAATTCGTATACCTTTCTGGAAGGCAACTTGAAAGTACTATTCAAAGCCTTGAAAATATTCCTATCATGGTTGCTTTGACAGCACATATACTGGGGGAAAAAATGTGCCTGTCCTCTAATCCAGTAATTATACACAGAGGAACTTATACGAAGGAAATGGTCATGAGTGTGTAAATAGATTTATTCACTCAACAAATCTTTTCTGAGTACCTGTGTGCCAGTTGCTGTTTCTAGGTGCTAAGAGTACAATAAACAATACAGGTGAGATCCTTGCCATTATGAAATGCATGCCTGTGGGGAGAGACATAAAGTAACTAGAAAAACGAAAGTGCGGTGAAATCATAGAGGATGCTGCGGTGGAACAGAGTATTTGGGAAAGAAAGACCTAGCTAAGCTAAGATCAGAACAAAGTGAAGGAGCAAGGGAAGAACATTTCAGGGACGGGGAATGACAAATGGAAAGACCTCAGGACAGGAATGAAATTAGCGTCTCAAGGAAGAGCTGAAAAAGCCAGTGTGGCTAGATTGTGTGAAGTGGGAGAAAGCAGCACAAGATGAAGTCTGAGGTGGTCAGGCCAGACCAAGGAAGGCCTTGTCAGTCGTGCTATGGCTTAGATCATATTTCTTCACACAGATATTCGCTACAGCATGATTTATAATAGCAAATGATTTCTGTCAAAACAATCTTAATACCAAATATTAAGGGACTGGTTACATGAATTGACATATGCACATGATGAAATAGTTCATACAGCTATTAAAATTGTTCTTTATTTCCAATTTTTATAAAGTGATATGTGGTATCCACATAATCAGGGGAAAAAATCAGTTTGCTTCACCTTCACAACTACAAAAGAAAGGTAGTAGTTGTCATATGTAAATGGCTTAAGGGTTTGAATTTGATTGTAAATTCAATATGAATCCATGGATGTGTTTGTAATAGTGAAAAATGTCATTGTCAGGAGAATGGATAAATTGTGGCATGTTCTTAGAGTGAAAATGAAATGGAACTTGGAGCTACATGTTATCAACATATAATAAGATACCATTTAGATAAAGTGTAAACATGTAAGACACTTCCTTATATTTTTTGTAAAATTCATATGTGATAAAAGACATGACTAGGAATGATATTCACCTCATTCAAGAGACTGTTTACCACTGAGGAACAGAGGCAAATAGAGTCAGAACAGGATAGGCAAGAGACCCAAGTTACATCTTTGCTTACTAAGGGAGGCCGGGGGAGTGGGATTTTTCTTATTGTTGTCTGCGCTTTTGTATGTGTGGAAGAAATCATAGTGCTCTAAAATAAGACACATCATTTCAGAGAGCATAGGGTCCAGCTGACCTAGGGTATAGTGAAATAATGGTTTCCCGTGTTTACTGAACTCCAAATTTCTGCCTGACTACATTTGCTTTTTACAGCCATTTCATTATTGACACCTCGAATCCATAGGCTCTTTCTGCAAAAACTACTTATAAGCTAGATTTTCCCCCGTATTCTGTACATGTGGCTAATTTTGGGGGAACCTAAATACCACATTTGGACCTATCTCCGTTATATCTTTTCTTTCTACTTGCAGCCTATAATTCCAGCCTGTCAAAATAGTTTTGGATTTTGATCCTGTTATCTTACCTATTAATCATCTTCCCATATTTCTGCCACTGTTAGAACTGATAAATATGCCTACTTTATAGACTGGTTATAA
>NW_004955475.1:9966413-9992768 GCF_000276665.1 Chinchilla lanigera
TGTATGAAACTACTCTGAAAACTGTAAAGGGCTACCAAATATAAATGACTATTTCATATCCCCAGTAGCCTATTAAAATGTTGGGTGATTGTAGTGTTGAGTGAGGACAGAGCCCAGACTGACAGTCTACAAAAGGTAGAAATGTGAGGTGGATGAAAGTACAGTTACGCAATCTAAAGGAAAACATCAAGCAGCTGTGCTAAGTCCTTAAATATACCTAGCTGTGCTACCACCCAACTCACTGTTCTTCACTTTGCTCATAAAACTGCCATAAAAATCTTTGTCTGTTGCCTTGCATTATTTTTTTGGCTTTGTTTTTTGTCTTTTTGAGACAGAGTCTCACTATGCAGTTCAAGCTGGCCATGAGCTCACTTTATAGCTCAGGCTGGCCTTGAACTTGCAGTGATCCTCCTGCCTCAGCCTCCTGAGTGCTGGAATTGCAGGCGTGCGCCACTATGCCCGACTTGCCTTGCATTATTATAACATCCCTCTCATCTGTCCTTCAAGTATTCTGCCAGAAAAAGAAAGTGGCATGAGAGAGAATGGGATGGAGTCATAGCTCATGCACAGGGCATTTGTGTGACTGCATCTATCATGTGTGTAGTGACTGTTCTATACCACCACAACAAGTGTTTATCTGCCATGACATGCCTAATAAACCTGGGATAATTCTTGGTGACCAGTGTTTCACAAAAGGAGAGGACTGAGGACACTGACATTTGATAAGGTTGATGGTATTTTCCATTTTTTCTAGACAAGCTTGCAAGTGAAGGGAGGGCATTTTAAAGTAGTATTCTTCTCCTTTCAATAATGTGTCTTCCCATAATCCTGTTTTGCAGTGCTCCTGCAAGGGCTGGTGTGGGAACAAACAGTGTGGGTGCAGGAAGCAAAAGTCGGATTGTGGGGTGGCTTGCAGCTGTGACCCCACAAAGTGTCGGAACCGCCAGCAAGGCCAGGTAGGATTGGTGATGTTCCCCGCACCACTCCCTCAGACCTCGCACTAGTCACTACCCTTTTCTTCTGTCTTGCACCCTGAAACCTAGAATCTCCTGTGCACCTCTTCCTACTTTTTCACTTTCCCTCTGCACCCAGGAAAAGAGACACTTTATTCTCAGTCCTTCTTCCTTGCTGCTCGCCTGTCACCCATTCCAGGAGATCCCCAGGTATTCAGATCCCCACCCCCAGTCTTGGAGATAAAGTTCCCATTTCTGAGTCTGGAACAAGAACGGGAAATCAGGCGTTTACAGACATAGGCGCACAGGATCAGACTAGTCCAGAGGCTTAGCTGGAACTGAATGAGCCATATGCTGAGGTGGCAGCTTCCAGGAAGGAAGTTAATCCTCTGATATCTTGAGACGTTAGATATTAGACCCTCTCCAGGGAACCAGCTATTCCCAAAGTCTAGGAAAAGACCCACAGGAGCCAGGTCTTTCTACTAGCCGCTGCTGCGAACCTAGTTAACTGTGGCCGTCTTCCTTGTATTGTTCTTGAGAATACAAGAACACTAACTCGGGGAAACAAGGTGTGCCCAGAAAAGAGCGGCACCGAGCAGGTCAGCTTTCTGTACTTGCCGTATACCTGCCTGTCCACGGCAACAGCACATTGCTACTGTTCTATGTGAGGTACAACAATTCCAGCAGACTCCATGTAATGCGCATTCATCGTGCATTTCTTAAACATCTACATGCAGACAGTTTTGCCGTGGATTTTCTGTTAAAAAGATTTCTGACATAAGTACCAGAGGACCAAAGTGTCAAAGCAGAGATCAGACTAAGGGTCGCAGAAGTAGCAGGGACCTTAAGGGTTCCCAGTTCCCAAGGTTTTTCATTTTGGGTTCTAGAGGCCTGTAGTTGCTTGCTACAGGGGAAGGACCTGGAGAAGGGCATGACCTGCATCGATTCCATCCCCTTTAGCCAAAGCAGCTGGCTCATTGCTTCCATATTGAGCTTCCTCTGAGCATTTCGGTTGTGAAAACCACTGGTCTAGTCCAGTGCCTTCATTTTAGAGAGAGGCAAACTAAAGCCCAGAGATAAGTTTCAGTGATGCACTTGATATTCCACAGCTGGTCATGAAAACTAAGATTAGACTTCAGGCTTCTGACTCTTAATACAGCTCTGTTTCCATGACAACAGACCATAATTCCAATCTGAGCTCTACACAGAGTCACCTTATTACCTAAGGGAATTCTTTCATTTGGACTCAGTTTCCATATCTGAAAGGAATACTAATACAGGCAACACCCTATAGGAGTGCTAGTTCAGACTGTAGAGAGGGGAGGTTTAATCAAAGAAATAAGCAGGGCTTGCCTTGCTTTGAACCTTGCCTCGTGATATGTCCTGTGCTGCTATCTTCAGACCTTTGCCTTCAAAAGCTGCTTCCAAGCATTCCTTCATTCCTTTAAGGAGAGAGCATGTTGAGCCCAATGACCTCCCTGGTCACAGTCCCTAATACTTACTCAGACTGACTGGTCAGGCACTCAGACCTGGGATCTCCCTGGTTAGAAAGGAGCACACTGATTTTGTAACCCTGGGAGCCAAATGCAGAATATGCCTGTCTGCTTGGTTTTCAGGATAGCTTGGGCACTACTGAGCGGACTCAGGATTCTGAAGGCTCCTTCAAACTAGAAGATCCTACAGAAGTAACACCAGGAATGAGCTTCTTCAACCCTGTCTGTGCCACTCCCAATAGCAAGGTATGGGAGCTAAAAGGCAGGCACTAGGAAACTATGTTAGCACCCTTCTCTGCATTAACGAAATGCCAGAGCCTGGTGAGAGAAAGGTATAATCAGCTTGCTGAGACCTGGGAATTGGGAATAGACTAGAGCAGGGGATTTTTTTGGTTTGGTTTGGTTTGGTTTGGTTTTTTGCAGTCCTGGGGATAGAACCCAGGACCTCATGCACACAAGGAGAATGTTCCACCACTGAACTATACCCCCAGGCTTTTTTTAAGTTTCATTTTGAGACATAATCTTGCTAAGGTTCCCGAGATGACCTCCAATTTTGCAGTTCTCCTGCCTCAGCCGCCTAAATAGCTAGGATTATAGGCATATACCACCATACCCAGCTAGAGTGTTTCTTTTAATACAGTAATCTTAGGGATACCTCATACTACTGAGAGTGTCCTGAACATTTGTCGTGGCTCAGCTGGGCTGAGCTTCTGCCCCTATCCAGAGTCTATTCATACCTGTCTGTCCTTCCTAGATCTTGAAAGAGATGTATGACGTGGAGCAGGTGCTATCAAAGAAGACTGCTCCAGCTCTCTCCTCCTTTGACCTACCAGAATTAAAATATACTGCAACAGAATCCCAAGAAAATAAGGCTCCAGGGAAGAAAAAGAAGCGGGCCCTGGCCAGCAATACCAGCTTCTTCTCTGGCTGCTCCCCTATCAAAGAAGAGCCCCACTGAGTTGGTGCCATCATCTGGAACCCTCGTCTACCTTGGGAGACATATTCACGCTGCAGCCAGGAGAAGTTTTTAAAGACTACTCTGGATTTCAGGTGTCTTGCTGTTGAGGGGACAGAATGTTATTAAAAGGAAGGAACCCTTTTTTGAATGTTGGCCGTCTGTCTTCTGTCTTTTGTCCCAGACTCCTTTTACTCTTTCTTCTCCAGAAGGTGTTAAGCCACCTGCTGAAGACAAAACCAACTGACCTTCCCCTAGTGACTCCTGAGGAACCAACCCCCAGTAGCATCTAGCTCTTTCTTGCTTCTGAGCAGTTGTGTGACTTCTGATGGAGATGAGGCCGAGGCTTCCCTCTGTGTCATCTCAGCTTACACAGGAGCCTGGCCCAGCACGGAAGGCTGGCTCCGATCCTTCACCTCGCCTCAGGAATGGAGCCGGGATCTTTCCTGAATTGACTCTGGATATTAAGTCTTTTAATAGGACTTTCACTCGTCTGCCATGGTAGTAAAGTAAATGAAGTATTTTAAAATGTTAAATAAATAAAGCTTAACCTGTGTACTGTTCAAGAAGATCCTTCTGCACTAGAGAAGAAATAAAACTCTAACTTGTGTTCTTAAGCCTCTGAGAAAGCTATTGAGATTCATCACAACATCCTGGCCCTTCCTGCCTCTGGGGGGAAAGGTGCTTTGAGGATGGAATCCTGGGCCTTGTGTATGCTAATAAGCACATGCTCTACCACTGAGCTCCATCCCCAGCCTGCCTCCTATTTCCCAGAGGATAGTGGAGGGCATATTGTTGTATCTGTGTTGCTTTGCTACTCTAGGAAATCAAAACAATGTTAGCAAAGCCAGGGCCCTTACCACTCTAGCACCTGTCTGACCTCCAGACTTGGGAGAAAGGACCCACATTTACTAAGCAGCTCAATGTTCCTGCCATAATTTTCTTATCCTGCACCAAAAGAAATGCTCGGGATAGGCAGGCCCTCATTTTGCAGATGAGGAAACAGAATGTATCAGTGGGCTTCACATCACTATACCTGAGATCACTTACAAAGAGAATAGATTGATTTTAATCCGCAGTTTTGGAAGCACCAGTCCACGATTCGCCCTGGCTCTGTTGCTTTTGGACCTATGGGGTGAGACAGCACATCACAACGAAAGAAAGTGCAGGAGCAAAACTCCTCATTTCAAGTCTGAGATGCAAGGAAGGGGGAAGGGTGTACTGCCCCTGGCAAGGGTGCACGCCCAGTGAACTGAAGACCTTCCACTAGGGCCTACCTCTTAAAGGTCCCACAATCTCTCAAATAGTGCCATGGGCTGGGGACTGAGCCTTAAATACATGGGCCTTGGGGGTTCATTTAAGTATCCAAGGTATAGCACTGAGGTACCAAGAAGTTAGGTAATTTATGTAGTCACAAAATTAGTAAGTACAGAGCTAGGGCTTGAACCCAGGTCTCATGTCTAATGCCCTGCTGCCTGCGTTATGGACATGGGATGGGCCTGGGCCCACACTACTGTTCAGTTCCAGGGCAGAGAAGCACTGGCTCCTTGCTGTCTCCTTGGAAAGGGGAAAGAAGAGGCAGGGGTTACTCGCTGCTGTACATCAGGCTCTCCATCTCTGCTTAAAGCTCGAAGGGGGCCAGCCCTGGAATGCCATACGCAGGCTGCCGAATGCACGTGTAGCCTTCTGAGAGTTCCCAAGCCCTGGGAACTATAGCTATGCATAGTAAATCCCAGCCCCCTTCCCCTACAAAACTTTCCAAACTAGCCCCAAGAACTGGAAAGCCAGAACTTAAATCTACCCTAGACCAAGCGAAGGAAACTGAACTGCAACCTGCTTAGAATAAAGCTGGCAGAGGACTGGGTGACCTGCTGACCCTCCTTGGCCTCCTGCCAACAGGCAACCCGGCTTCTCTTTGCATTTTAATTCCAAGGGAGCCTCTGTGGTTGCCAGCTAGAGCCTTCTGATACAATGGGAAGGCAGAGAGGGAGGGGGCGGGCTCTTGGCAGAAGAGAGCTAGTCTTCCTTCTCGCTGTTGGAAAGCCAGTGCCTGTGGGGGGAGGGGCAGGCTTAACCCAGGAGAGAATATCCTTTCCCACCAACTGCTTGTTAGCCTCCAGGCCTGAGGGACTGCATCAGCCGAAATTCAGAGAGGGACTCCGATCAAGGCAGCCCCCAGTCCGCAGCCCGTGCCTTACCGGAAGCTGACCGCAGTTGCGAGGCTGCCCTCTCCCCTGATGCTACAGTAATAGCATCTTTTGTATGTGTTCATCTTCCAAAAGCCTGTGGCCCCAGCATATATACACTCTTCAGGCGATTCTTAAGAAGGAACTAAAGATGTTCTGAGGACAAAGTGGCGACGATGCACGTCTCAGTGTGTCCTGTACGAACATCTCTCGTGTCAAGTGATGGAAGAGGAGGCCTGCTAAGTGTCACCTGGGATCCACAAGGTCTGTGGGGACCCCTGGCCCAGAAACGGGGCAGCCGGCTGCCCAGAGTGCACGAAGTAGCTTTACAACTATGTCTCTTACAGATGCGCCTTGCAGCAGTGGAAGTAGGAGCCCAGGAGGAAAGGAGGCTAATGGAGGCTGTAGTCCCAGCAAGCTGGACACTAGACGTTAGACTTCCTCGCTCGCATGTAGGCCTTTCCAGGGGGCTGGCAGGGCCCCTTCTCACTGCCAACTTGCAGATCACCTCCCCCAGCTTCCCACCCGCCCCCTGTGCCCTCAGCCCTCCCTCCCTGAGCAGCACAAAGCCCCAGCAGTGACGGGGAGGGGAACAGGGAGGGACAGAGGGACGGGAAAGGCTGCACAAAGGAATTCCTCACCCTCAAGCCCCCTGACCGCAAATGAGTAAAGGAGCAGATCTGCTCTCCCTCCCACCCTGGCTGGCCCAGGCCATAGAGCAGCTGCAGGCCTTCAGAGAGGTCCCACACACTGTCCTGTAGGTGGCAATAGTGCCACCTGTTTGACCGGTGGGGCTGAGCCAAGGACTAGAAGAGGGAGGAGGCACACAACTCGGAGAGAAGCTGTAAAGCAGTACAGAGCAGAGAGCAGAGCAGAGCGAGAGCAGAGCTGCGGCTGAGAAAAGGTGTGAGGGCTCGGAGGCTGAGGGCTACAGGCGGGAGGTGGGGGGTGAGGACCGGCTCTGCCCGGCAGGGAGGCAGGGGTCAGGCCCAGGGCTTGGGCAGCACCCCTGTCAGGTCCCCTCCTTGGGATCTGCAAGCTGCTGAGATCCTGGAGGGAGGTGGGACTCTGGAAGGCAGCCTGGAGTGCAGGGGCGGGACCCCAAGGGAGGCTGAGGTGTGTGGACTGGGGTTCAGAACAGGCCACTGCACCCCAGCCTCAGAATGGGCAGAGACAGGGGCCTGCCTTTGGCTGAACTTTCTCCTGGGAAGGGGCTCAGGGACGGGGGAGAGGTTTCCTTCCCCCACTCTGGCCCTCTATGCCTCCACCCCATACCCCAGCCCTCCTTTCCCAAGGCAAGCATAGCGTAAGGGGGGCAGATTCAGGAGCAGCTGTCCCCTTCCTCTTTGCAGCGTCCGGCCACTGTGTACCCCCTGAGACTGCACAACCTCTAGGGAACCTGGATAGCAAGTGGTCCTGTCTCTTAGACCACACACACACACACACACACACACGCACTTTGGGTGTATCGGGGACTTCTTTACATCGTGTCATCTGGAAACCCATTTGTACTGACAGCCACTTGTGCACACACAGATACATATGCTGACACAAACCACACACCACTCGCGGAGTCAATCGCACATCCAGCCCAGCTTGGAGGTCAGTTTGGTCTCACCCACAGCCAAAAGCATAAGGCACAGGGAAGCCCAGCTCCAGGATAAGCATGCCCCCATACGCATGCACCTTTGTCCTGTGTGTGTGGTACTTTCACCAAAGCTAGCTTAGAGGGTGGGGCCCCTGCAAGGTGAAAGGCGAGGACTGGTTTCTGGTGGAGTGGGGGATGACTGGGTGGGACGGGACCAGACAGGAGCGCTTGGATATTCCAGATGTGTGCTTTTAGGGAAAAGTTTCCTTTAGAAGTCTAGAAATTATCTCCTCAAATCTTCCTCTTATTGGCAGTGTCCTCTGCTCTATGAAAAGTGGACATAGAGACTCTTTAGTCAGGGCTTTGTGGTTTATATAATCTCTGTATCCATAGCAACTGGCCAACTAGCTGGGCCTCCCTTTGCCCCAGGTCAGAGCTAGAACCTCTGCTTCAGGTTACTCCTACTTCCTGGGGTAGAACTCAGCATGGGGCTGCCTCAAGCTTGGCCAAATCTGCCTCAACTTGCTGAACTGAGTTTGCCCCACCCTGGGCAGTTTCTCCTGAGTCTCCACCCTGGGCAAGCACTCCATTCCCATGGCTAGATGTTGTTAAAAAAGGAGGAGCTGGAGAGAGTGAGTATGCATTCTGCCTGCATGTCCCACTGACTTTCCACGTACCAAGGATAAATGGAAAGAAAGACCCCAGACATTGCCCCTCTTTGCCAGGCTTGGAGCCAGGGCCTTTCGCCTCACCCAATCCAGCGCTCTGGGCCTGGCCTGCCTGGTGACCTCCCTCTGCTACTGAGCAGTGGCCCCAGGCCTCTGCCCTTCCCTTGGGCTCCTCAGATACACTGGGAGGGAGGCTGGGACTGGCCCTCTTCCAAGGTCCCTAGGAGATGGCCAAGTGTCCTTTCCGCTAGGCCTCACCATGGCTGAGTCGCCTGGCTGCTGCTCCGCCTGGGCCCGCTGCCTCCACTGCCTGTATAGCTGCCACTGGAGGACCTGCCCCAAAGAGAGGATGCAAACCAGCAAGGTGGAGTGGGGCTGGATGGGGGAGGCTGGAAGTCAGAAGACAGGATGACTGGAGGTGATAAGGAAGGCGATTGTGCTCACAGGCAGCTGGGAGGAAGGGATTTTCTCTCCCCAGGGGAAAATCTCCCTGAAGTATGGAAAGCGGTGGGAGCAGACAGGAAGAGCAGGGCGGGAGGCACCCTGGCACTGCCACCCTTCGGGGATGTGGCATGAGATGGGGATCGGCTGCGAGCTTCTCTCCTGCTCCTTTGCAGTGCGACTGTATCTGGCTTGGCCTGCTCTTCCTCACCTTCCTCCTGTCCCTGACCTGGTTGTACATCGGGCTCATCCTTCTCAATGACCTGCACAACTTCAATGAGTGTGTCATGGACAAACCCTCTTCCTCAGCATATTCGTCAACCTATGCCCCATCCTGGGCCCCTGGGAGCTCAACCCCCACGGTCAACCCGTGCCTAAGCTCTCAAGCCTGGTTGTCCTGCTACCCAACTGCCCTAGAAAATCCCTCCCTGAAATCTGCCCAACCCTGGGGCCCCTGGCCCGATGAAGTGCTTTCCCCCAACTCCCTTCTCTTCCTCCTCTCGGAGTCAACCCGCCCGACTCCACCAGGCCACTCTGGCAGCCCCTTCCCCCTCTGAACATCTCCTGCTCCCCTCCCACAGATTCCTATTCCGCCACTGGGGCCACTGGATGGACTGGTCCATAGCATTACTGCTGGTCGCCTCTCTACTGGTCACATACGCATCGCTGCTGTTGGTGGGTCCAGGGACGGCTGGCCCAACCCCCATTTTACCCTTTTTTTTTTCTGTTTGGCTCTACCTTCTTGTGCCCATTCTGGCCATTGAGGGGAGGGAGCTGATGGTTGGGTGGGAGGGAAAGAAGTGCCAACCTGCAAAGCCCACCTCAATGAGCTTGTCCCCTGCCTGGTACCTCCTAAGTCCCGCCCCCCCCTGCCCCTAGCTCCTGGCCCTGCTCCTGCATCTCTGTGGACAGCCGCTGCATCTCCACGGTCTCCACAAGGTAGGGCAGGGGCGGCAATGAGTGAGAGGGGTGGCAGGGCCTGGCGCTTGGCTGGCCATTCGCGGAGGACCGTTTGATCCCCGGGCTTGAGCCCCGCACCTGAAGCCCAGGAAATATTTGTTGAAAGAAGGGAAGTGGATGTGTCTAGGAAAAGAAAGATACTGTCTCAGTAGAGGAACCCCAGGTAACCATGAGTTTAAATTGACCAAGAGGGGCCCATTCATCCCTGCCCCCGCCAGGTGCTACTGCTCCTTATTTTGCTTCTTGTGGTCACCGGCCTTGTGGGACTGGACATCCAATGGCGGCAGGAGTGGGATAGTTTACGCCTGTCACTGCAGGTGAGTGGCCCATCTCCAGTGCCTAGGTAGGAGCCTTGGCCTGGGGCTGATCCCAGATTATATTTGGCTCCCTGGTCCCCCAAGACAGCAAGTAGCTTGGCAATTCCAAAGGTCGGGCCCCAAGGAGGGGAGGGGCGCTAGGAAGAAAAACCTTCCTCGCCTGCTCTCATCCACAGGCCACAGCTCCAGTCCTGCATATTGGAGCAGTCGCTGGAATCACCATCCTGGCCTGGCCTGTGGCTGATACCTTCTACCGCATCCACCCGAGAGGTGCTGACTCCACCCCCACTCTCCTTCAGTGGTCATCAGTGCTCCCTCCACCCACCCAGTTTCCAGCACCTGCAGCCTACTTTCCACCCCTAGAGCGCCTCCGTTGCCCTTTCCGCAAAGACTGTCCCCCACTCCCCACAGGTCCCAAGATTTTGCTACTGTTCCTCTTTTTTGGAGTTGTCCTTGTCATCTACTTGGCCCCTCTATGCATCTCTTCACCCTGTATCATGGAACCCAGAGACTTACCTCCCAAGCCTGGGCTGATAGGACACCGAGGGGCCCCCATGGTGAGTGGCGGGCAGAATGCTGGGGGAGTGGGGAGGGTCTGCTCTTCCGGCTGCGGCGGCCAGGTCTGTGGATACCCAGACTCCTGCCCTTCCCTGCTACCTCCTCACCAATTCCCTTTCTCAGCTGGCCCCTGAGAACACACTGATGTCCCTGCGGAAGACGGCCGAATGCGGAGCTGCTGTGTTTGAGACCGATGTGATGGTCAGGTGATGAGGGTGGGGCTCAGGGGATCTGGGGAGCTGAAGGACACGGTGGAAGAGCTCAAGAGAAGATGGCCAGCCCTAGACTTGGCCCTCTGACACACACTGTGCCCTCAGCTCCGATGGGGTCCCCTTCCTCATGCATGATGAGCAGCTAACCAGAACCACGAATGTAGCCTCTGTGTTCCCATCCCGGATCACAGCCCACAGCAGTGACTTCTCCTGGGCAGAACTGAAGAGACTCAATGCTGGGGCCTGGTTCCTACAGGTGAGAATGGCACCTGGGAAAAGACAGTCACTCAGGGACACTCAGAGAGGGCAGAGTTCATTCTGCTGATAAGCACTTGCTGAGCCTTGTGCTGGCCAGGAGCAGCCTCTGCCTTCAAGTCACCCCACCTACAGTAGTAAGGAAGAAAGCCTCATCAACAGGCGATTAGAATGGGAAATCTAGAGCAATAAAAAATACTTTTCTTGAACAGAGAAGAGAGAGAAAAATCACACTCCGCTCTTTGGCCATAGATGTGGGAGTGATCAGGCGTGGATTTGACCGGAGGGGAAGCATAGCAGCCTGTGCTATGAGTTTGCTCCTGAGATGGACAAAGCAGGCCAGGCGTGGTGGCACACACTTGTAATGCCACAGCTGAGGCAGGAAGTTCACAAGTTGAGATTTGCCTGGGCAACTTAGCCAGACCCTCTGTCAAAAGTAAAAAGTTCTGGGGATATAAGTGAGTGATACAGGGTTCAATCCCCAGTACCAAATAAAATAAAATAAAATAGAAGGGATAAAGGAGGGGCTGGGAATTCTTTTTGCAGTGCTGGGGATGGAATCCAGACCCTCACAATGCTAGACATAGGGCTGTGCTGCTGAGCTACACCCCCAATCCATGGGACAGGGAATTCTAGTAAGAGGGAAGAGCATGTATAAGAGCCAAGTACGAAAAACTGTGTCTCCAGAGAACAAGAAGGGTTCAATATAATTGGGAGAGACAACTCATGGAGGTGGTAAGACACAAGAGACGTGGTGCTAAAGGGCTTTGAAAGCCAGGCGTGGTGGTGCACATCTGTAACCCCAGCACTCGGGAGGCTGAGGCAGGAGCATCACCATGAGTTCAAGGCCTACCTGGGCTTCTTAGTGAGTTCAAGGGCAGCCTGAACTACACAGCGAGAACCTGTCTCGAAAAGGGAGGGGCATATCTTTGAATGCCAGATCCAGAAATGTGGACTTCAATCCTGTAGGTGCTGAAAAAACATTTAAAAGGATACTTTATTTTTTTATTTCTTCTTTTCTTGATTACAAAGGTAATACCCATTCATTATAAAAAAAAAAAAGAAGAAGAAAAGAAACCATCCAAGAAATAAAGTAGAAATTAAAGTCTCCCTTGTCTGGAACAATCACGGGTGGAGACATGCACACACATTTATGTAAATTTATATAGTTTATCTCTAAATATTATATAATAGATTTATATGTTAAACATATGTATTACATATGTATTACTTTAAAATATATAATGTATTTATGAAAAATTAAAACTATATATGTATACACACTTTATTTTGCATAAATAGGGTTATGACACAGATTCTAACAATTTGCTTTTTAAAAAATTTAACTGTAAGCAAGGTGGTGCACACCTGTAAGCCCAGCACACTGGGAGATTGAGGCAGGAGGATCACAAACTTGAGCCCAGCCTGGGCAACTTAGTGAGACCCTGCCTCAAAATGAAAAGTGAAAAGGGCTGAAGTGTGAAGGCCCTGGGTTTAATCTCCAATGCCACAATTAATCAGCATAAAAATTTAGCTACATACGATGGCATGTCAGAGTGATTAAGAGCTAAGGATATCTGGGTTTGAATCACGGCTCCACCATTTGCTAACTATATGACCGTGGGCAACACTTCTTAGTCAATCTGTGCCTCGGTTTCCTCATTGTACAATCGGAATAGTAACAATACCTACCTTGTAGGATTATTGGGACAAATAAGTCAGTTAATACAGAGTGCTTAGAGCATTGTCTTGCACACAGTAAATACTACAATAGGTACTCAATAGTGTTAGCTTTATCCCTGTCAGGGATTAGAAGATGAGGTCATTCATTGATACAAAGGAAAGGAGAGCAGAATGCCACAAGCTTGGAACAGCCACTAAGGGGAATGCAAGAGGGAGCAGATCAACAGCAGGCAAACATTTTGTTAAGCAGCACTGAGCAAAAAACAAAAATACAATGCCGGCTGTCCCTGTGGACTGTTCAGCCCTCAGTTCTAGGGGTAGAGAAGGCAGATATGAACCAAAGTTGAGGAGTTGTAGGGCAGGTGGGGCAGGAAGGGAGCTGGGAGCACTGTGACAAAGTATTGCAAGCTATGGATGCAGGTGCAGCCAGAAAGGAGCTGATGACCTGGAAAGAAACCATGAGACGGGTTAGGATCCCATGAGACGGAAGAGAAAGGGTACTGGGAGAAAGAAATGAAACTAGAAGGGTAGGGGACTGAGGTCACAGAGTAGAGTACAGTATTAGATGGTCGGGAAGAGAGCCACAGTTTAGAGGAAGAAAGACCAGACTCAGGCAGAAGCTGGACACCAAGTGAGGGAAACAGGAGAAGATGGCAAGGCTGGGGCAAAGTCTGGCGGCCTCTTGTGGTAGTGAAATGATTTTCCTTTCTTATAGAGGAAACCCTTCTGGGGAGCCAAGCAGCTGTCAGAGCCTGATCGGAAAGAAGCGGAGAACCAGACAGTACCAGCATTAGAAGAGCTACTGAAGGCAGCGGAAGCCCTCAACCTTTCGGTCATGTTTGACTTGCGCAGACCCCCACGAAACCACACCTACCATGACACTTTTGTGAACCAGACACTGGAGACTGTGCTGAGTGCAAGGGTGCCCCAAGCCATGGTGATGTTGCCAGGGCTCCCAAGAGCCCCCTCCTTTTTTTAAGAGCCCCATTTTGTCCCCCTTCCCACCATGCCTTTGAAAGCCTCGAGGACTCTGAGGCTTCCTCTTGCCCCAGTGCCACCTCCACCCCAACCCAGCTCACAAGTCCCATTCTGCCAAACCTCTCTACCCCTGCTCCTGTCCCTAGAACCCCTCAGTCTTCCTCATCTCCATGTCCCTCTTCCCTGAACCACAGGTCCTTTGGCTACCGGATGAAGACAGGGCTAATGTCCAACGACGAGCACCCAGAATGCGCCAGATATATGGACAGCAGATAGGCAACAGAACTGAGAAGCCCTGGCTTCTCAACCTCCCCTATCAAGACCTGCCATTGTTGGATATCAAGTAAGTGCCAGAGCAAGGGACTGAGTGATCCCACGGCCTAATGGCAGGAAAGAACCAATGCAGGGAAGGCAAAGCGCATTCATTCATTCACTCATATGACAAACATTTTTTGAACACTTGTGTATTGGGTATATGTATTGCAGGCTTTGAGGGTGCGAACATACATAAGGCATACAAGGACTCCCACTTTCATATAATTTACATATTAGTGAAAGAGCTAGATAGTAAACCACTTAAAATGCTTGCATATTGAGTAGAGCTAAGTATTATGAAAATAAAAACCGGGGAGATGTAGTAGTGATTGGGGTTCAGAGTGAGGGGCTATTTCAGGGGGCAGGGCAGCTACATTAGGAAAAATGGCTAAAGAGGTAACATCTGAACTGAGACCTGATGGTTGCAAGAAGCCATGAGGAGAGCAGGGATGATAGCCTAATGAGCAAGGGAGAGGTGAAGCTAGAGAGGTAGGCAGGGGCCAAACTGGCCATAGGGATTTTAGCTTTTATTCCACACCAAAAAGCTCAGAGTAGGGCTGGGGGCATAGCTCAGTGGTAGAGGATTTGCCCAGCATGCACAAGGCCCTGGGTTCCATCCACAGCACTTAAAAAAACAGACAGAGAAAGAGAGGGGGTGGGGGGAAAGAGAGAGAGCAGTGTAAAAGAGGATGGATTTAAGGAAGAGCTGGGAGAGTCTCAGCTGTGAACTGGGGTGCAGAAGCTGACCCATCGGTAAACATGAAGGATTTCGAAGCATGATGTTGCCAAGGTCTTTTATAGTGTCCCTGTGGTTGAATAAAAAATTGTGCACAGAATGTCAGCTCAGTTAGCGTAAGTCGTTCAAGGACCGTTCCCCAAGTTGTCACCAGGGAAGGAGACGTGTCATAAAATCCATCACCTTCACTTTGTCCTGGTCAAAATGGACTGCTAATCATGTTTCCAAAAGATGTGAATTAGTAATGAATACACCGATGATCAGTCAAGGCTCTGAAAGGCCTAAGTACTTTACAGTGACGGGTCAAAACTAACAAGGTGACATGTAATAGAGATAGATGTAAAGCCTTATCTTTGAGGCCCAAAAGAATTTCAATCATGCAAACACGAGAGAGGAGACATCGGCATCAGCAGGACCACATGTGGAAAAGCCCAGGGCTTGGACATGGGCACAGTGAGTCATCGGTGGGAGATGACATTACCAGACCTAACCTGATTCTGGGCTGCCCAACACAGGCATAGCGCCCAGAGGCAGGAGGAGATCATTTTGGCCTACCGCTCCAAGCTGATCCAGGACAACATGTTGAAAAGCAGGTTCCATATTTTTAAAGGAACATTGAGAAAGTGGGGCAAAGCCAGATTAGAAAAGTTGCACAGTAAAGGAAATAATAAGCCAAGCCTCAAGAGTAATGGTTGAAGGAATTGGGCACATTGGACCTGGAGAAGAGAAAGCTCCAGGAGATATGGCCTCTGTTCCTCAGCCTCCTAAGAGCTATCATGGAATAAAGCAAAGAGACACATTTGTGTGGCTCCAGACGGCAAAGTTGGGGCTTGTGGACGGATTCTACCAGAAGACAAGAGTTCAGCTATGCAAAGAAAGTCACCTCTGGTCAAGGGATTGCTATACAGAGTTAAAGTGATACCCAGCTTGGCAGTGAGACTGTGGGTTCAAGGACACGCAGGGGGCTGCCACCATGTTTCATGTACCACAGTTCTGGATGTCCCATTTCTTTCTCACTTTGACAGGGCACTGCACCAAGATAACGTCTCAGTGAACCTATTTGTAGTGAACAAGCCCTGGCTCTTCTCTCTGCTCTGGTGTGCAGGGGTCGATTCGGTCACCACCAACGATTGCCAGCTGCTGCAGCAGATGCATTACCCCATCTGGCTTATTGTAAGGGCCCTTGGACTACTGCCATTCCTTTTCTTCTCCCGTCTCTGATTCTCCTTAACCCTGTCCATTTCATCCTTATTTCCCCCCAAATACTAGCTTTGGGAGTCTGGCCAGTGACAGGGGTCTTTTCCTATTCCCACAGCCTCCTCAAACCTACTTAATGACGTGGATCGTTACTAACTGCATCTCCATCCTGCTGCTGTTATGCACCTTCCTCCTCCAAGGGTAAATACTTTGTGCCTCAGCTTTCTAGCTCCTTACTTTCCCCAGGCCCTTAGTGATAAAGCTGCTTCACATTCACATGTGCTGGGGACTGGGGTTTGGGCTGTTTGTTTCCTTTAAAAGCTTTAGGTCCTTCTTTATATCACCATATTGGTTTGACCCTGGGAAAAGCAGTCTGTGGGATCCCGGGGTTTGAAGGTCCTGCTTGAAGTTGGCTGGACTCACAAAGGAAAGCTTTTCTTCCTATAGGAGATGTGCTAAGGAGAGAGAGAGAACAGGTAAGAAATGCCCCGCCTCGCCTCGCTTTCTCCTCCTAGCCTTCCCTTTGCTCACTCCATGTGTGACCCGCCCTCTGCTCACCTCCCCAGGGCTCGAAACAGCAGTGCTGCTGACCAGGATCAACAATTTCATGACAGAGTAAACACCCTGCCCTGCCCTTTCCCCATCTAGTATCTAAGGCCTGTCTTCATCGCTTACCTACAAGAGAGGGAGAAGGGCCCAAATGGAATATCTTGCAGTAGTGAGTTTTGGTGGGGGCCAACTTTACCAACGGGAGTTTTGAACAAAGAAGGCCCTCTGCCTGGTGATGGGAAGGCCCTCATGCTGCCATGGAATCTGCTTCTCTTGGGGTTTTGACATGGGACAGGTGGGAAGACAGTGAGTCATGAGAAATTTCTCCTAAAATGAAACTAGAATGAGGAAGTAAAAGGGCAATTGCAAGGTAGTGTCTCCGACCTGTGTGCACACATTCTTGCGTAGAAGGCACAGGGTGTGTCAGGGGTGGGACAGTTTGGAACACTGACGGATAAAATGACATTTTCGGGAGAACTACAAGGTGATGGAGACACAGTCCCCGTTCCACGCATTGTTTTCACGATCCTTGCAATTCAGCGAGGGGTAGGAGATAAAGAGCCCATCTAGTCATGTAATTCTGTGTTTACAGGTGGCTTTTTGCTGTGCACAGTCTTTTCTTTGAGATTGGATGGTTTCTGTATCTTGTCTGTTAATCTGGTACTCAATGAATTTAATTCCTATTTGATCACAGTCTAATCTTTTCGGTGCTGGGGCTGGGAAGAGACACCTTCCATCTAGGGTTGGATGTGACATGACATTGAAGGGTCATGATGGGGAGATTCGGGGGTTGGAGGTGGGAGAGCCACCTGCTGCAGTGAAGGACTGTCAGAGGCCAAGGGGAGAGTAGCCGCCTAGGGGCGCGTTCCTGGAGGCCCAGGCACCCAGCGGAGGGTTGCGTTGTAGCTCCACCTTGTGGTCACCCGCCTCAACAGGAGGGCCTCATCTGTCGTCACCGTGACGTACTGAGAGTCACCTGTTTTCCGTGCCTGTTGGCGACTTGTGTCCTTGACTTCGGACTCTGGGGCATGGTCTGATTTCCACAAGTTTTCGTTCGTCGGGACTGCGCGCAGGTTCTGGTTTCTGGCCCAGCCTTCCCCTACAGGAGCAAGTGTCCCAGAGTATTTGCTGCTTATGTGTCCATGGCCAAAGTAGTTGAAATGGCCAGTGCGGATCTGGCATAGGATGAAGAAACTGTAGAAAGGGGAAAAGGGAGCTCAGGCAAAAAACAAGGGCAGGAGAGGGCCCTGTGGCTGACCCTAAAGTTCTCCATCACACTGACCTTCTCCCTAGTTCGTGCCTCCACACAAAGTCCAGTCGAATTAAGGGGCTGATCAGCCAGGAGGCTCAGTTCGCGATTCCTCTCCCCTTGTCCAACTGGGACAAGACCCTGATCTTGAGTTGTAGGGCAGTCGCGAGAACTACAATTCCCAGTATACCTCTGGGCATTTCCGGTCCCCCTTCGCTCTGACGCCCCGCCCCCCTCCATGCACACCCATGTACATATACACTCATGCACAGAGACACTCAAGCGGCCGTACACAGCAACATACCTGGCCTGCAGTTGGTGCGGGGGTCGAGGCACGCGGGGAAGCTGGAGGCTCACGGAGAGCCAGGGCCGCGGCTGCTGCCCGGGTCCAGGTCTTGTTGGGTGTCCGCGCCGCCTGCCGCCGGGCAGGTCTCCTTCACACACTGCTTTTCAAGCTGTATTTCCTTACTTTTCACCGTTCCCGATCCCGCCCCTCAGTCAGGCCGACTACCGACCTCAGCTCTGGAGCCCCCAGCCTGTCAGGTACTGCCGGGCTGTCACCTCTTAACATGTACCACCACCCTCATCCCTTCTTGTCTGCCCCCCGTCCCTCCCCCAGGCTAGCAGCACTGCCGCCTCTTCATCCCTCCTCTCCCCCTCCGACCACAACCCCGTCGACCTCCAGCTTCTCCACCCCCACAGCCCCAGCCTTCCAGCTCCCAGGCTGTCAGCTGCAGTCCTCTAATCTTAGCTTCCAGACTCCCCACCAGAACGCCAGCGCCCAGCTCCAGCCCTTGCTTCTAGCCACTAGCCTTGGGAACTCAGCCCTAGGCCTGTCATCGCAAATCCTTACTCTCTTCCCAGGAAGACTGGACAGCTATACCGCACTTAACCTCCGTGAGGCCTTGCGGGAGGAGGGCCAGGGGGAGCTGCTTATTGGGGTTCACTGCAATTATTCGTTATTTTTAGCTGCTGACTCACAGCTCCTGGCATCCTGGTTTGGGGCTAGCAGGCTGGGCTAGGGGGATATTAATAGAGCGGAGGCACAGCCCCGACCCAGTTCAATTTGGAGACATGGAGCAAGGATCCTTCCCCCGCCATCCTGCTTTTGTGGAGATGCCGTGGACCGAGGTAGTGACTGGGCCAGATACTGTCTGGCTGTCAGTTACCTCAGCCTGGTATCCATACCTTGGAACTCTTTTTTTTTTTTTTTTTGAGACAGGGTCTCACTATGCAGTTCAGGTTGACCTTGAACTCACTTATGTAGCCCAGGCCGGCCTCAAACTCACAGCAATTCTGTTGCCTTAGCCTCCAAGTACTGGGATTACAGGCATGCGCCACCATGCCTGGCTATCTTGGAACTCTTCAGGGAAAGCCCACGAGGACACTCCTGGGCACAGCTCTCCCCTAAGCTTGCCACGGCTTGGGACTCTGCCACAATGAAGCTTCTGTTGTACTAGCTGTGAGGGCACAGGCAAGACTTGATGGAGAAGTTACTGCGGCCGTGGCCTTGGCCTGCGGGGCTATTCTCGGGCCAGAATGCTAGGTTGCTGGAAGGAAAAACTGTGGATTTCTGGTCCCCAAAGGCCCTCATAAAGCAATGGTACTTCAGTGTGATCCTCAAACCAGACATAAAACTAGGAAGCTGCCGAATTCCGTTTACTACCTTCCCCTTCTTTATTTCTTTCCCTCTTTTGGGGCTCTGCCTGTACTCACAGGGGTCCACAGACTCGTGATCTCTCCCTTCTCCATAGAGAAACCCAATTCAGGAAAGGCACTGAGAAAACTTCCCCCACTGAAGTATGGATGATCATTTACATAGTGTCGTTCCTGGGGGCCTTTTCATTTTAATGGGCTAAAGTAAGTCTCCCAAATGCATACGTACATTGGGAATGGTGGGGGAATCTTGATACCTTACTGATCACCAAAATTATTCCCACCCTCTCCTAATTTGCTAGAATTTCCCTTGACTACAAGATGCACAGCCACAGCAATGCCCATCACCTACCCGTTGCGAACCAGAAAGTTTTGCCTTGGATGATCTGAGTCTAGGGCCCAGATGAAACCACATTTAGGGTGAAGGTGTTCGCTGGTCCACACACAAAGACTGAGGTCACTTGATGAAGCTCTATTTTTAAGAATGAGCTCAGATTATGAGACAGCAGCCAGCAGCGCGGCCCCAGCCCCGTCTATTTGCCGAAGGGCGGGACAGGCGGTGGAAGGAGAGAGAAAAGGTTTTTCTCCTCTAAAATCCCTTCCGGGAACACCTCCGTAGCCTCAGTCTCAGTTCAGGCCGCCCGGTCGCCTAGCAACCACAGCCGCCTGCAGGGGCGTGGGGGCTGCTTTCTTCCGGTAGGGGGCGTCTATGTCCCTGGGCCCTTGGACTAGCGCCCTGGCAGTTGGGAGGCGGCTTCCTTAAGTGTCAAAGTGTCTCAGTGTAGGTGACCTTCTCCCAGGCTTCTCAGCCTGGTCTATACTGAGTGTCAAGAGAGCCTAGGGCACGAGAGAAGCTCACTATGAATCTGAAGAGATTTTACTCAGATTCATTAAAAAAATGAAAAGCGGGAAGGAGAAAGGAAAGATAGGATGAAGGAGTCAAAGGGGATGGGGCAGGACAAACTTGTAAGGACAATTTGGCCTTCTCCAGTCACTCCAGGCTTAGCAATATTTATTCCTCAATCAGAGTAGTTCAGAAGGCCTATCATATAGGGGGATTTCTCCGGAGCTACTCTTAAAATGTAGAAAGGAGTCCTGCAAACTGCTAAGCATGTAAACTACGGCTGAGTTGTAAAGACTGGCTACCAGTCTAGCCTGGACTTGGTCATTAAAGAAGACATTTATTCATTCAATAGTAAGTTACACTAATTCACTGTGTATCAGGTGGTGTGTTAAGTGTTCTACATTTAATCATCACAAAAGTGTTATGATTATTTCCATTTCATAAATAAAGAAATTGGGTCTCAGAGAAGTTAAATAATGTCCAAGGTCACACAACTGGTAACTGGGTTGGATCTGACTGAACAACCACTGTATGCCAGGATCTAAGAATACAGATCTATATTTGTGTCTCACCTAATGACAACTAGTCTCTTTCTAGGATCGAACTAAGGATGTCATCTCCTCTATGAAACTTCTTTTAAGTCCTTCCCTACCCAAGAAATGTCAAGAACGTGCTTTTCTGTACACCTCTCTGAAACAGCCCTTTACCTAAGTATTGGAATGGTCTGCTTCTATATTTCCGTTTCTCAAACTTGGAGAACCTTTGCAACAGGGCTCGTAAGTTCACATCCACTTGAATGTCTAATAGGCATCTCTAATTCAACATGTCCAATTCTGAACAACTAACATTTTCCCCCCATGTTCTTTCCTAAGTCATCTTCATCCTTGTCAATAACAATTTTACTTTCCCAGTTGCTCTGACAAAAATTTCTTGGGATTACACTGTATCCAATCCATCAGCAAATCCTGCCATCTATACCTTCAAAATATACCCAGAATTCTGTCACTTATTACCTCCAGTCCCACCATCCTGGTCCAAGCCACAACCCCCTTTTAGCTTGATTGCTTTTGACTAGTCTTGCTGCTTCCACCCTTGTTCCCTGTGGCCTGTTGTCCACAAAGGAACCAGGCCAATCTAGCTAAAACCAAGTCATATCATGTTAGTTCTCTGTACAAAGCCCTCCGATGGCTCCCTAAATCTCTAAAACTAAAGCCGCAGTCCATACAATGGTCTACAGGGCCCTATGCAATCTGATTCCCTTTTAAACTTCTAATCTCATCTCTTGGTACTCTTTCATTTCCTCACACTGTTTCAGCCACTTGGTCCATCTTTCTCTTCCTTGTACAAGCCACATAAACTTTACCTAGGACCTTTGCACTGGCCGTTTCTTTGCTAGGTTTACTGTTCTGGATGACTCACTTCCCTGAAGTCTTTGCTCAAATGCCAACTTCTCAGTGAGGCCTACCCTGCCCAATTTATTTAAGATTCCTTCTGTTCTAATTTCCAGATTACAGTAAATACTGCGTATAGAAGACCAAGACAAATGATACCATTAGGGAAAAACCAGACAAATCCAGAATGTAGGATATTCTACAAGATAACTGAATGATACTCTTCAAAAACAGACTATAGTTAATTTTAAAAAGAAAAGATGGGGGACTTTCGGTTCTGGACCCCACCAGAACAGACACACTTCTCCCTATTCCTCACACTAAGTACAGTAAAGCCTTGAACACTGTATATAAAACAAACGTAAGAGTCTGGAAGGAGAAAAGGACAGACTGACTTGGAATCACAGTGACCGAAACTCATGGTGATGAGTTCCCTGAATTTTCTTGTTGCATTGTATATCCCAGACTGGGTGCTGCAGAAACCATCATCTTAGAAATGTCATTGCAAATATATGGGATAAAATCCTCTAACAAAGGTCTGTTCTCTCTGGCCAAAAGACCAGTTTAGCCAGACCGAAAAGTTATAAACAACAACCAGTTCAACAAAATACCGCATAAAAACTATAGCTTCCCCAAGCCTAAAAAGGCCAAGGAGAGAATGTAGACTTTCACTCTGTCAAGGCTCCCCCACCTGTCTTGGGTAGTGTGAGCAGAGACTGACTAGAGAACCTAGACCTCCATCCCCAGAGGGTAGCAAAGCCTCCTTGGGTGGTATCAGAGTGCAAAAGGAGGCCTAGTGGGAAGTTAAAACTTTCAGTACCAGAAAGCATTAATGAGTTTAAAGCTCTCCCCTTCTCCTCTTCCCAGCGTCTCTTCTCCCTCCTGACTGTGGTATCAGTGCATGGTGCCTAAAGAACAGCAAAGAGGCACTTCCACCCCTCCCAGCCAGAAAGGCATCAGTGAAGGGCCGCTAAGGAGCTAGAAACTCCATCCTTGCTCAGCAATGAGGAGGAGCCCCTGTCTGATATATCTACTGAGGCCAATGGGAGGGCTTGAACGTTAACCATTACCTGGCAGTAACCAGGCAGTGACCCCTTCCTCTGATGATAATGGTGTCAGAAAGGCCTACCCAAAACAAAAGATTTAAATAAAATCCAGAGTCTCAGAACAAAATTCCTAGGATGCAGTAAAAAGATACTCATAATACCAAGAAATAGGAGACCTTCAAGTTAAATGAAAAATTGATAAACAGATGCCAACATGTAAATGATAGAGGTTTCCATTATTTGACAAGGTCAAAAGTGGCCAACATAAAAGAGTTTCAATGAGCAGTTCTAAACAAGTTCAAAACAAATAAAAAATTAGAAAATTTTTGCTGGGTGTGGTGGCACATGCCTGTAATCCCAGCGCTTAGTAGGCTGAGGCAGGAGGATTGTTTCAAGTTTGAGGCCAGCCAGGGCTACAAAGCGAGTTTAAGACCAGCCTGAATTGCATAAGGAAACCCTGTCTCAAAAAGACAAAAAATATAATTAAAAAAAAAAAATTAACAAGTTTTGGTAAGAAAATAGGAGATGTAATGAAAAATCACATAGAAATTTTAGAACAGAAAACTACAATAACAAAACTAAAAACCTCAGAGGATGGGCTCAGCAGTAAGATGGAAAGGACAGAAGAGTCAGTGAACTTGAATACAGAGCATTAAAAAATACCCAATCTGAATAGCAATGAGCAAACACACTTTATTTATTTTTTTGTCTTTTGTTTTTGGTACCAGGAATCAAACTCAGGACCCTGTGCTTGCCAGGCAGGTGGTTGTGCCGCTGAGCTATATCCCCGGCCTACACGCTTTAAAAAAAGAAAGAAGCAGAGCCTCGGTGTTATGTGAGATTATAATAAAAGAACTAACATTTATGTTATTAGAGATCCAGAAGAAGAAATGGACAATGAGCTTGAAAAAAGTACTCAAGAAATAATGGATGAGCAGGGCACAGTGGTACACTCCTGTAATCCCAGCACTCAGGAGGCTGAGGCAGGAGGATAGCCACAATTTGAAGGCCAGACTGCACTACATAGTGAGTTCAAAACCAGCCTGAACTACATAGATCCTGTCTCAAAAAATAAACAAGCAAAAAAGAATCGCTGAAATTTTCTCAAATTTAGCAAAATACAGAAACCTACAGATTTAAGAAACCCGACAAACCTCAAACAGAATATATTCAAAGAATTCATACCAAGACACATCATAATCAAGCTCTTGAAAACTAAAGACAAAAATTGAAAGCAGCAAGAGAGATAAAAACACCTGGTCTATAGGAAAAAACAAGACGAACATCAGTGTATTTCGCATCAAAACCCATAGGCACCAGGAATAAGCGGCACAGCATATTTCAAGTGCTTAAAGACAAGAACTGTGAACCCTGAATGCTGTATCTGGTGAAAATGTCCTTCAGTAATGAGAGGGAAATCAAGACATTCTCAAAGGAAAACTAAGAGAATTTGTGCCAGCAGACCCATTCTACAAGAATGCCCAAAGAACTTCTCAAAACAGAAGGAAAATTATGAAAGAAGAAATTGTGGGATCTCAGGAAGGAAGGAAAAATTAAATGAAGCCAGGTATGGTGGCACATGCCTGCAATCCCAGCACTCTAAGGGGCTGAGTCAGGGTGGAAAGTTCAAGCCCAGCCTGGGCAACTTAGCAAGAACCTGCCCCCAAATAAAAAATCATTTGAGAAAGTGTGGATGGGGATGTAGCTCAGGGGGAAGGCCTTGTGTTCAATCCCCATTACCTCAAAAAAAAAAAAAAAAGTAAAAATATGAATACATAAAATAGACTTCCCTTCTGTTTTCAAAATATAAAAGGCAAATTTGCCAGGCACAGTGGTGCGTGCCTGTAATTCCAGCTGCTGGTGAGGCTACAAGATCACAGGTTTGAGGCAAGCCCAGGCAATTTGGGGGTTTAGCTCAGTGTTAGAGCACTTGCCTAGCATGAACAAGGCCCTGGGTTGAATCTTCAGTACTGAAAAAAAGGGCAAATTTGGCCAAACTTCCAAATATAGACTGAACGTTAGATGATATGAGAGTATTGTTATTTTTCTTAAGTATTATAATAATATTATGGTGATATGGAAGAATGTCTCTATGACCAAGAGATGCATGCTGGAGTATTTAGAAGTGAAATTCAATGAAACTTACACTCACATAGGTGAGAAGAAAAGAGTGGCAATAGAGATGAATAGAGAAAATACAGCAAGATATCACCTACCATTTGTTGACTTCACAAGGAAGACATGCTGGTGTTCACTGTACTATCCTTTCAATGGTTTTGTATATTGATAAATTTTCATTCTTAGAAAAGTTAGAGGATAGATATGTGATATAGATATGTCTAAGTGCAGTAAAATGTTCATGAGAATCCAGGTGGTGGATAGTTGCTTATTCACTGTAAAATTCTTTCAATTTGTCTGTATGTTTGAAAATTTTCATAGTAAAAGGTACAAATAAAAAACTTGGAGAAAAAAATCCCAACCCAGTGTCCCCTGCTAGCATTCCCAATCTCTCTTATCGTGACACACTCTTTCTTTTACCCTCATCACCTATCCCCACATGTACTGTAAAATTCACTTATTTACTGTGCTTATTTTTGTGTGTCCGATCACTAAAATGTAAGTTCCCCAAGGATAAGAATTTGTTCTGTTTGCTGCTATATCCTCAAATCCTAGAACAGTGTCTGCAATGAATATCTGTTGAATTAAAGATGAATTTCTATCGTTAGCACCTATGTCCAGGTCTGGTACGAAGTAGGTAGGTACTCAGTGAATGTTTGTTGAATTGAACTCAGACGTAAGGTCTTAGAATTTAAGTGGACCTCTTGTACTAGAGTGGCTCGGAGTGTAGACTTTGGAGCCAAATGGCAAGGAATTGCATCCTGACTCAGTCACTTTCAGCTGCGTTACCTAGCTGTGTTAGTACTTGTGAGCCTCAGCTTATCATTAATGAAATTCTAAGAATACTATTACTACCTTGGTACGGTTTTTGTTTGCATGTAAAGCACTTAAGACTTTGTAAAGACTCAATAATTGATAGCTAAAGACAAAACCAAAGGAACAAAAAGAGTCTTCCTGGCTCATCAGCCTCCCCTACCCTCCCCCAACAGTTGGAGCCAGGAGAGGATAAGGAAATATCCTTGGATAGTTATTCCCAAGACCTTCTCCAAGCTCACAGAATAGCTTCTCTTGCTTCAAGTCTCTTCTCGTCCCTTCTCCTGTCCTGGACCCTTTCCTCTTAGCAATCTGAAGCTCCATCCCCCATCGTAACTATCATAACCACATAACCAGGGATAGGGGTGTGTGGATCCGGGACAACGGCTTACAGTCTTCTGCTACCGCCTACTCTAGGGTTGGAGTTCCCTCGCTGGTGATGTAAGGAGGTCGAATGTGAGGTCACAGCCATTTCAGGGGCCTGGAGGATGAGAGAACAATGGTCCTGGGGAGAAGGCACTGACAGGAGAGCAGGCCTCGTATGCTGCCCTCTTCCTTGGTCTCTTGTAGGAGAAAGCACCTTCCTCACCCCGTTCCAACCTCCTTTGGTCGGTTCTGCTACCTCGAATCATCACTTCTGGTGGTTTCAGCTCAGAGCAAGCCCAGGGACCCATTGAGCATCTTTCTGCAACTCCCTCTTCGAAGTGGGGTGGGGTGGGGCTGGGGACGGGCTGAAATCGGTGATATAGGGGTACGACATCGTGTGCTTGAGCTCTCCAGCGGTCCAAGCCCCTCACCCTACCCTAGGGTTGGCAGTGCCCCAGAGATCTGGGAAGCTGGGGCTGAGCCTGGGGGCACCGCTGCTTCTGTTCCTTTAAGGAGCCGCTGTTTAGCATTCCTGCCGCTGCCGCTGCCTGACTCTGCACGCTGATTGGCTGGAATCAACTGAGAAGGGAGCCAGGGAGAGATGCTCTTGACTCCACTCAGATCCATCCTGGGGACCAGAGCAGAAGCGGTCCTCGCTGCACCCAGTCTCTGCCTGGGCTCCCACTTCTTCTTTGCCGCTGGGCCTCGGCCCAGGAGCCACGACGGGCGACACGGAGCCGCCAGTGCTAGAGGGGGAGCCCTGGGTGCGGGGCAGCGTGGGGGCAGAGGCCCCGGGACGCCCGCCCGGCCCCAGGCCCCGCTCCGCCC
>NW_004955475.1:9992881-10033066 GCF_000276665.1 Chinchilla lanigera
GGCGGCGGCGGCGGCGGCGTGGAAACTGGCGTGGGCTGGGGGGTCCGAGCCGCGGGGGGCAGTGCCATGCACAAGCACCAGCACTGCTGTAAGTGCCCCGAGTGCTATGAGGTGTCTCGTCTGGCCGCCCTGCGGCGCCTCGAGCCTCCTGGCTACGGCGACTGGGGGCAGGTGCCTGACCCCTACGGGCCAGGTGGGGGCAACGGAGCCAGTTCCGGTTATGGGGGCTACAGCTCGCAGACTCTGCCCTCGCAGGCAGGGGCCACCCCCACCCCTCGCACCAAGGCCAAGCTCATCCCCACCAGCCGGGACGTGGGGCCAGTGCCCCCTAAGCCAGTCCCAGGCAAGAGCACCCCCAAACTCAACGGCAGTGGCCCCAGCTGGTGGCCTGAGTGCACCTGTACCAACCGGGACTGGTATGAGCAGGTATGGACCAGCAGGAGGGGGTGGTGGGGCAACCCAGGAGGGTTGAGGAGTGGGAGCCTAGGGGCCTGGGGTGCAGCACGGATTCCTGGGGGCTCCAAGGCTGTGGGCCCCGAACCCTAGCATTGCAGTTGGTCAAAGAGAGGTGGGCTCTCTGTGTGTGTCTGCTTGGGGGGGGGGGTCTCCCTTTGGAAGGGGTTGGGAGGAGCCGTGTGTGTCGGGGTGAAGGTCTGGTGGAGGGGCACATTTTCCTGTGTAGGGGAATTGGGTTTGTCTCAGTGGGGGGTAGTGGCAGTGTCTCTGTCTGGCAGGGGGCGGAAGGTTCTGCGGGGGTTGTGTGTGGTGTGTGTCTCCACAGGAGGGGAGGAGGGGGCATGGTGCTCTGCGTAGGGGGAGTGTGTGTGTCTGTGTGTGTGTGTGTGTGTGTGTGTGTGTGTGTGTGTTGGGATGTGTGGAGGAAGGCAATGGAGCTCCCATGAATCTATGTAGAGGAACCCATGTGCCCAGCTTGCCGAGCTTCTTCCCTTCATGCCATGAGCCCCTCTCCGTCCCAGTCCCTTTGTGTGTGAATGTGCACATGGGTGTGTGGGGATGTCTCTCTGAATGTGGAGGTGTCTCCAGACGAGACTGCAGGGATAGCTATATTTGCTTTGCTCTCTGTGTGGTTACATGTATATGTGTGAGCATGTGGCCATAAGAGTGTGCATGTGTGTACCTCTGTGTGTGTGTCTGTGTGTCTGTGTGTGTGTGTGTGGTGTCCCTGGTGAGGGGTGCTTGACAGAAAAGGAAGTGGAGAGGGAGGAGGTGAGAGACATGTCCCAAGCAAGGCTGAGAGGCTGCTGAGAAGGATGGACTCTTTTGTCCAAGCAGCTCTGAAGTATGTGTGCTGGGGTCGAGGGGTGGTGAAGCAAGCTTCTTCCCTCCAGAGCAGGCATGGTACCTGGAGCTTGGCAAGGGACAGCTGCCCTGGTGCAGGCATTGGCCCCGGTGGGGCATGTCCGTCTTGAGTACCTCCAGATGTGGGAAAGCATAGCCCCTCAGCCCTGACTTGGCACAGCTCGGGAGCCCCTGGGTGATGGGCACAACTCCGGTTTCCACTCTCAGCCTAAACTGCCAGCTTAGAAAATGGAAGGAGCATCTGTGGGAGAAGCAGCAAAATGGAGGCTGGGCAGGCAGAGCCAGGTCCCTGGCACGCGTGGTGGAGGGCCTGTCTGGTATTTGGCTCTGCAGCCCCCAGGGTGGGGAGAGAGGAGGAGGCTTTACTGTGGAGGGCAGGTGTGGACTGCCCCAAGCTGGTAATCATTCTGGCTGCCTCTGTCCTCCTCCGGGGATAGGATGTGTTCTCACTGAGAAGCAAAGGTGGGACCTCTGAGGAGGGGAGTCCTCAGGTTTGGCCATCTGTCTGTCCATACTTACTGCTTCCTGTGCTCCCTGCCTTGGCCCTTTGCCGTCTCCAGTGAGCCTCCTTCTCCCCTTTGCCCCTCTGTCCTTTGGCCCTCCCTTTGCAAGCACTCTCTCATACTTGTCCTGCCCAGCTGGGAGACAGGTGCCAATCTCAAGGCTGGGCCAGTTAGCTAAGGTTTCTTTGCCAGGGCTTGCTTATCCCTGCATGGCTCCTGGTCCTGGGGGCAAAGTCCCTGAGTGGGGGTGGGGTGGGGGCTGGAGGATCGATCACCGGGAGCTGGGAGTCTCCAGGTACCATTTAAACTGGGCTTGAGGCATGGCTTGTCACAGGTGGGCACATATGGCACACCTGATACATACAAGAGTCGCATGGGTGTCCTTTTGCCTGTGTGCCTGTTGTATGGTACTTGAGGCGGCTGTGTTGGTTTTGGTCTCCGACGAGCCATCGGCTCTTCCTTCTGGGATCAGGGAGCAGGGTGAGGCTACAGCTGGAGTCCTCCCACCAACTCCGAGGGATGATGTCCTAGGGGCCAAACCCATAAATGGAGAAGGCATGACTAGCCAGCCCTCTCTCCCTCAGTTCTCCGTTTCTTAAAGCCATAGCTTTGTGGAATGGAGGTGGGAGGGGGAAGCAGAGCTGGGCGTGTGGAGGAGCCCACACCCTGAGCTGCCAGCTCTCCTCTTCGAAGGCCAGGGATCAGGAAAGGGACAGCACGGCCAGAGAAAGATGAGGGGTGGTACTAGGATACCTGGGGAAAGAGGCAAGAGGTCTCCTCCATTCTTGGAGGTGAGACTGGGAAGCAGGGAGCAGGTGCTATTTGTCTGTCCAGAATCAGATTTCTACTTGAAAAACGACCGTAGTCCTGTCCTGTCTGAGAGGCTACCTCTGTGTTTCCAACCCTTATGCTTTACTAACCCTGTTTCCAGCCTCTTCTGTTGCTTCTCTTCCCATGGCAACTGCATGTCGAAGAGTATGGACTCTGCTACTAATCTGTCCGTGTGTTATCAGCTTCTCCCTCGTTGGGAATCTTGTTTACCCTGCTCCTACCCTGGCCCTGGCTTGGCTTCTGACTCCTGATCAGATCCTACCCTAGCCTTCTCCGCTGGGACACACAAAGGGTTCAGGATCAAAAGTCCCTGTGAGAGAAAACAGATTCAGCTTTTGCCTCCTTCTGTCCATTTGAACAGTCGGGCTTCTGGAGCCACTGAAGGAGGTGTAGATTGAGGGCTCATGATGTACTCGGAAGAGGACAACTTTCCTTTCTCCCATGTCCAGATGGGGGAATGGGACACCTAGCTAAAACATCAGGGTCTTGACAACTTGACTTAATCGAAAGAGCATCTTGAGATCGGTTAGCTGTGCCACTAACCACCAGTATGTCTTTAGGAAGGTCCCATACCTTCTGTGGGCCTCACTGTCATCATCTGTTGTATGAGCAGGGTTGGATAAGATGGTGTCTGCTGTCCTTCCAGCTCTGACGTGGTGGGAGGCTATGATCCCCAAGTCAGGGAGAGCTGTGGTTCAGAAGGGGAAGGGTTCTCTGACTAAGCCTCTGGGTGCCCCAAGGATGCTGGGTGTGGTGTGGCATGCCCGCCATGCTCCATCTCTGCCATCCCCCTTAGGCCAGCTCCGCACCCCTCCTAGTGAACCCCGAGGCCCTGGAGTCCAGCCTCTCGGTGAGTGCACCACTGGCTGGCTCAGGCCCAGATGATTGATCTGGGCTAAATGAGCAGCTGGGTTTGACTTGCTATGGTGGAAGCAAGGGGAGGGGAGTAGCCCCCTTGGGTCAGTCTGTCCCCATCTGTGGTTTAGAGGCGCCCTGGGGTGTGCTCGGGCTCTCTGTGGGAGTGGGGGAGGGCCAGGCTGACTCGGGGCAGCGAGCTGGCAGGGAGGAGGCACTGAGGGAAGTGCTTGTGTCTTCCCCTAGGTGAATGGCAGTGATGGCATGTTCAAATATGAGGAGATAGTACTGGAACGGGTGAGTCTGCCAGTGGGGTGGGGACAAAAGGGGAGGAGGGGTGGGAGCCAGGAGAAAGGAGGGCCCTAACAGTGATTTCAAGACTCCTGAGGGAACCTGCATTGAGAGCATGGGGAAACAGCAGCCTTCGGAAGCTGCAGTGCTGCATCAATCAATCAACTCGCTAACAAATATTAATTGACCTTGCTGGCTGAGGCCTGGGGACTTGAGGAGGGGATGGGTTTGCGAAGGCCTCTCTGCCAGAATGGTCAGCTCAGGCAGAGACGCTGCCAGGTTTTTGATGACTGTGTCCCGGCCTACCGTGAGACCCAGAGAACCTGCTCTGGGACAGAGAGGGAAATGGAGTGTCCAAAACCCTGCTTTGTGTTCCCAGAGTGTACACACTGTGCCCTCTACCCCCTTCTGCAGGGCAACTCTGGCCTGGGCTTCAGTATTGCAGGTGGCATCGACAACCCCCACGTCCCCGATGACCCCGGCATCTTTATTACCAAGATCATCCCTGGTGGAGCAGCTGCCATGGATGGGAGGCTGGGGTAAGATGGCCTGGAGCGGGGTTGTGGGTGGCCCAGGCAGGATAGAGAGGAGGGGAAGAGGGCCAGGCTAGCCGGGTGATCCATCTATTAGATCTGAGATGGAGAGAGGGAGGGAGAGAAGAGGGAGGAATTTGGGAGAGAGGGAGGGAGAGAAGAGGGAGAGAATTTGGGAGGGGAGGTGGATGGGGCGGTGGCACAGCGTCATGTCCCTCCGGCTTCCCCCACAGAGTGAATGACTGTGTGCTTCGGGTGAATGAGGTGGACGTGTCGGAGGTGGTACACAGCCGGGCCGTGGAGGCGCTGAAGGAGGCAGGGCCTGTGGTGCGGTTGGTGGTTCGGAGACGCCAGCCTCCGCCTGAGACTATCATGGAGGTCAACCTGCTCAAAGGGCCCAAAGGTGTGTCCCTGCAGGTTCCTGTGCTCTAGCCAGAGCCCCATTGGCAATGGTCTTATTCTTAGCATGACTCCCCCAGTTCCAGCTCATATAGCCTTTCCTGACTTGAAGCCTCACCCTTACTGACCTTGGAGTGGCATCCTAGCGTCTGGGATTTCTGGGGGAAGCTCCTGGGGGACCAGTGGGTTGGCTTGGGGAGGGGAGTTGGCTTTGAGACCGACCAAACACTCTGACTTCTTCTTGTGGCCCTCTCCCACTCTCTGCTGGCTGTGCCCCAGGCCTGGGTTTCAGCATTGCTGGAGGCATTGGCAACCAGCACATCCCAGGAGACAATAGCATCTACATCACGAAGATCATTGAAGGGGGAGCTGCTCAGAAGGATGGACGCCTACAGATTGGGGACCGGTTGCTGGCGGTGAGACTCCCTTTATAGGGATGCCCAAACGGTAGGGTGGATAGGAGGAGCTCCAGCACTCTCTCTCACTCTCCCTAAATCTCACTGAGGGACAAGGTATCTTGGGCAATTTCAGGAACATCATCTGAGTCGTGTTTATCCAGATTCCCAAACTCTAATTTTGTAGTAGCAGGGGCTCCCTCCTGGCCTGCCCCTACTTTCTGGCTGTCCTGTGTCCTCACAACACTGGACTTGGACCTCTCTTAGCACACGGTTGACTTTCACTGAAAGGGCACCCCTGAGGGGTTCCAGGCGAAGCCTCCCCTCCTCCCGAATCCCAGCCTGAGGCCTCTCCTCTTCTAGGTGAACAACACAAATCTGCAGGATGTGAGGCACGAGGAAGCCGTGGCCTCACTGAAGAACACGTCTGATATGGTCTATCTGAAGGTGGCCAAGCCAGGCAGCCTCCATCTCAACGACATGTACGCTCCCCCAGACTACGCCAGCAGTACGTACCCAGTGACCCCTGGCCCTGGCCCTGGCCTGTAGCCCTGTCTCTGGTTTGGGGAGATGTGACCTTGTTAAGAGAAAGCAAGTGCAGGTTAGTGCTCAGAAGAACCAGGTCCAGACCCAGCTGTGTCCTTCGGAGCCGAATGACCTTGGACAAGTCCATTTTACTTGCCTTTAGTTTCCTCTTTGGCAAAAAGGAGCTAATGTGCTGCCTTCCTCATAGGACTGGTGCAAGGATCAAATGAGATCATGGACAAGAAAGCTCTGGGAAAACTGTATTAGGCTACAGAGATGTGAGGGATTATTATTAGTCACACCTCTAGTCACACCTTTCTTTGTGGACCGCCTTGACTTCAGCTCTTTCTAAGAGTCACAGGAGTGAGCCTAGGATTCAGAAAGGGACTGCAGAAGAGGAGAGGAGGGTGTACAGAGTGGGGAAGGGTGGTGAGGAACCGGCACCCTCGCCTCAGTCTCTTTTGTGCCTGAGGTGTAGTGTGGGTGGGACGGCCCTTGGAGGGGGCTGAGCTCCCCTGCCAGGGATACCTTCCTGGACCATCGCTGAACTTTCCTCTCCCTTTCTTGATCCCAGCTTTTACTGCCTTGGCTGACAACCACATAAGCCATAATTCCAGCCTGGGTTATCTCGGGGCGGTGGAGAGCAAGGTCAGCTACCCTGCTCCTCCTCAGGTCCCCCCCACCCGATACTCTCCTATCCCCAGGCACATGCTGGCCGAGGAGGACTTCACCAGGTAAGACCCTTGCCCCATTCATCCAACCGAGGGAGGAGGGAGGAGAGGAATCCAATTTTGGACGGTGACAAACGTTGTAGAAAGGCCAAGAAGAGGATGAGGCCTTCATCACTCCCCGCTGTGAGGTCTAGGGGGCGAAGGGGGGCACTCTCAGCCCTTGGGGCTGCGCCTCAGAGTTCCCTGCCCTGGCTGAGTTGCAGCCCCTCTGCTACAGCCATTCCAAATTATTGAAGAAAGGAGTTCAGCCGCTGGCCTTGGCAGGACTCTGACAGGCCAGCCAGCCGAGTGGCCTCGCAGGGAACGGCCCCGCCCCGCTGTGGCAGCGGCGCCTGTCAGTGGAACTGGTTGGGCCGGCCAGGATTCGGGGGACAGGTTTGCCGGGTGGGGCCGGAAGGGCAGGCGATGGGTTAGAGCCAGAGGAGCCATGGAGAGGGTTCGCAAGCCCTCGGGTTCTGGCTTGGCCCTGGGCTCGGGCTCGGGCTCGGGCTCGGCCTGGAGGAGGGCTTCGCAGAGGTGGGCCTGGCCTCTGCGTTCCTTGCGGCCCAGAGGGGATGCCAGGTAGGAGTGGAGGCACCACAGCATCCAGGACTAGTGAGGGAGCTCCCTTGCACCTGAGACTGGGAGTAAAAGGGGAGGAGTCTCGGTGGGAGAGCGTGCTGGGAGTGTGGTTGTATGGATGTGGGGCTGCTCGCTCTCGCTTGGTGATTCTGTGACTATTTAGAGGGGGGGGGTCCTCAGATGCGGTTGGTTTTAGTTGGAGTTTTCATATGCTTGTCTCCTCTCTTGGGTTTGGCCGCAAGCACCTTTTAGAGACGGGGGATTTTTATCTCCTCCGTCTCTGTCCCCCACCTCACCTAGCAGGGGCGTACCTAATGGGAGCTGTTGACTACACATGTTGTTGGGGAAGGTAGGAAGGGTCATAGGTGGTGGGTGGAATTTTGAGACTGCAGAGGAGCAGGTGAAAAATACGTATCTTGTGCAACCAACCCAGGGTGATCCCACTAACCCTGGCAGGTTCCTCTTGTGGTTCAGGACCTACCACACTCACTGATAGGTCAGGAGACGGGAAGGAAGAGGATCAGTGAGTGGGCTCTGGGATTTGGGCTCTAGAGTGCGGAACAGGGGTGTGTTGACTTAGAGTAGTGGGCTGGCCGTTGGGAAGTTGGCTAGGAGGCCTCAGGAAGAAGGAGGGAAGAGGAACTGAAACTTGGCACCTGACAGAAAACAGCAGCCAAGCAGGTTTCAGGAGAAGGAAGGAGGAACCGGCTATCACACGCAGGGAACGCAAGTCCTTACTCCCTACAGCAAGTGTGGGTCTTTGTTCCAGGCTGGACCTCACAGGGGCAATAGTTCCTATATCCCTATGTCCTGACTTCCCTTGTCATATCTCCACTCATTTTCCATCAGAGAGCCTCGCAAGATCATCCTGCACAAAGGCTCCACAGGCCTGGGCTTCAACATCGTAGGAGGAGAGGATGGAGAAGGCATTTTTGTCTCCTTCATCCTGGCAGGAGGCCCAGCCGACCTGAGTGGGGAGCTGCGCAGGGGAGACCGGATCTTATCGGTGAGACAAAAGCGAGGTGGGAGGACGAGAGCTGTGCCAGTCTAAGAGGGAGGAGGGAAGACCTTGCTTCCTCCAAGGAATGCTTCGTCTGATGAGGAAAGAGCTAAGAACTGGAGAAAACATATATTGTCTTTATAGATATCCTCAGTGAGAGACAGGAAACTAGACATCCTTGGGGAGGAAATGAATGTCCCTTGAATTTTTAGGGGGAAGTACAAGGGATAGAACCCAGGGATGCTGTACCACTGGGTTCCATTCTCATCCTTTAAATTTTTTTTTTTTTTAATTTTGAGAGAGTGCCCAGGAACGATTTGAATTTGTGATCCTCCTGCCTCAGCTTCCCAAGTGCTGGGATTACAGGCCCATGCTGCCACACCCAGCTGTTTCTTGGGTATTAACCCTGATTGGCATTTGACTTCCACAAAGATAATTATTACATTAAAGGTGTCATATCATTTAGGTCTCATTTGGGGGGCAAGGATGGAATTTTGGGAAAAACATTAAAAGGCTGAGAGATGGGCTACCCATCTCCCTCTCTGGTTAGGACAGAGGACTCCCTTTCTTGCTTTGGGGGTGGCTCATAGCTTCTCTCTCTGGACAGGTGAATGGGGTGAACCTGAGGAATGCAACTCATGAGCAGGCTGCAGCTGCTCTGAAACGGGCTGGCCAGTCAGTCACCATTGTGGCCCAGTACAGACCTGAAGGTAGGTGAAAGGAAGGTGGGAAGAAATGAGGGTGGGGGGAATTAGGTTTGTATTGAGAACTGGCTTTTCCCCATCATAGGTAACAAACCACATGACCAGCTCCCTGCTACTCTACTGCAGCAACCTCTTCATCTTTCCTTTTGCTGCTGAGTAGGGGTTGGTTTGGTGGCTTGGGAGCACTTAAGAAGGCTGTGCTCAGAGCTTGCTGATGAGGGTTGCAGTGCAGCAGAAGGCCAGTAGTGGGCAGCAGCCTACACGGGAAGAAGCCCCGAGATGAGGGTGACTGGAAAAAGGGGAGGGAAGACCGAGGGCTGGGAGGCAAGACCGGGAACTCTGTGCCCTAGAACAGGAGGAGGATTTCTCAGTTAGAAGGATATCAGGGGCGAAGACATTCGACTTCTTAAGAGATGTTGGGCCAAACCTGTTTCTCACTCTGTTCCCCTGATCAGCATGACTATGAAAGACCCTTAAACGCATGGAAAGGTGATACTGTGCCTTTGGAGTAGGCGAGCGGGAGTCAGCCCTCTCCTCCTGGTGGCCTTCTTTGTGTTCTCAGCTAGCAGTCCTTGGCCGGGGCAAATGGGCGGGGCCCGGCTATGCAAATGAAGGCGTTTGATTGGCTGCCACCAGCCAAAGGCCAGGTGCCGAGGTGAGCTGCGGGAAAGCGCGCGGCTGCCTGCAGGCCGACGGAGTGACCAATGGCCAGCGGAGCGCGGCCTCCTGCCGCTCACCCCGCCCCCTGACACAGGCGGAGGGCGGTGGGAGCCCCTCCTTTCTCCCCCCTCGCGCGCCTCAGGCGTCTCCTCCCCCTCCCTACTCTCCACTCCCCTCCCCCGTCTGTTCCCTCCTCCCCGCCTCCCCTCCTCCTGCGCGCCCCGCTTTGTGTCCGTGGTCTCCCGCGCGGGACGGAGGGACTGGCCGGAGCTGGCGCTTTCTCTGCACTAGATCCGGACTCCGACTCGGCGCCAGGTGAGGTGGCGGACGGGGTCAGGCCCCCTTACAGTCCCCCTAGCCTTTCTCTAAGGCTGCGTTCTCAGACTCCTTCCAACACTGTGCGTTGCTCCCACTCTGCCGTCTCCCCTGAAAGCTTTCGCCGCTTGTCCTCAGCCCCTTGTGATCTGGGTCACTTGCATCCTACTTTCCCATTACCTCAGACCAGCAAGCTCTCCTGTTAGTTACCTCCCTACACTTCTGTGCTCTATCAGAGAAGTCTCAAGATAAAGGTGGCAGGCCCTCTCTTCTTTCCCTCCGCGCTCTGGGGACCCAGAACGAGCTCCACGCATCGCTGCACCAGGCTGTTCCGTCCACTGGGCCCTGTCTGGCCTTGATCGCTTTGCCACTGCTTCCCACCCACAAATTGCGCCCCCTTTGAGCCACAGAGCCTCAGTCCTGGGCCCATCCACCTTCTTCCCGGCTGCTGCGCCCTCGGCAGCTCCCAGATCCCTTTCCCAGGGGAACTGGGAGACTTTTCTGCCCCCTCCACCCCTCCCCATGTCTCCACCTAACCTCGAGGAACACCCGCCTTGGCTGGGTATTCTGCCTTTTCCCTTTTGTTCTTCTTTACTCCCCTTTGTAAGCTTGGCCTTTGTCCTTTAGGGCAGCTGCGCCTGTGCTCCTTGCACACCTAGGACTTGTGGGTCAGTTACTAAGGTGGAGGAAGGGACCTGCCCCTGGCAGGTGCTCTAATTCCGAGAGGAGCAGGGCAGAGGACTTGAAAGCACCCACTTTTGTCCTTTCCGCCCCCTCCCCTGTGCTCCTTCTGGGTCCCCAGAGCGCGGAGAGAAAGGAGAGAGGGCCTGCCCCCTTTGGCTTGAGACTTCTTTGATGGAGGACAGAAGTGTAGGGAGGTAACTAACAGGAGAGTTTGCTGGTCTGAGGTAATGGGAAAGAAGGATGCAAGTGGACACTTTGAGTCATTTCTCTCCATGTTTGGCGTTGGGATTACTGACAAGGAACACACCTTAGGGTTATTGTTTTTATGATTTCTGCTTGTGCTGTTTACTTATCAGTAGAGGGCTGTCAGATATTTATTAGCAACTGATATTTATCCATTGCATACACACAACCAAGACAACGGCGGTTCTGCAGAGGAAATGGTTTCTCTTGCATGTATTTGTGTGTGTGTGTGTGTGTGTGTGTGTGTGTGTATGTAGGAGAAATTGGTGTTTCTTTCGGTTTTGCTCTGATGCTGGGCGCATGAAAACAGTACTCTGGGTTTGTCTGGTAGTGCTGTGTTGGAAACTGGTGGCTACATAATCCTATGACTTTTGTTGGGGGAATGCAACTAGTTTGCATAAAAAGCTCAGAGTCGCGGGTTACAGGGATTCCTGCCATATGTATCGCTCTTGGAGCATAGTGTTGTGTCAGTCTTTGTACCACTTGCTACACAAGGTCTGTCTTCTCTTAGGATTTAGTTGAATCACGTTGGTAAGGTAGTGACACCCCAATCTTACTTCTTTCTTCGGTCTACTAAATACTTCAGGGCCCCAACATGCAAAAGCTTTTCTTTTTTTAATTTGAAAATGAGCCCTTAGAGACATATCTAGAGAGACTATGAAGAATTCCACATTAGGCTCTGAATTTTCTTTGGTAAAGCACTGGTTTTTAAAAAGAAGAACTCCATCTTGATCATTTTATAAATACATTAAATATAGTTCTTTGGAGCATTGCCTCATGGTGGGTATTTATAAAATGAATAAAACAAATATGTGTTTTTGCAAAAATGGCAGCCACTTTGCATGTTATTGGCCAATTAAGTGTTCATTACTTGGATTTTTTCACAGAGAATGTGAGACCTGGAAAGGATCATGTAGTCCACCCACTGACTGCAGATTGGAATACCCACCGGGGAGTCAGGACATGCCTTGCCTAAGGCCATGGGGGGAAAGTTGCTGAGGGTCAGCAAGCCACTCAATCCTGAGGTCCACCAGTTGGGACACAGCGTGGTTGTTCTAACAACTGAGAGACCTATGGCCTAATTTAGAGTAAACCTACAGGAAAAGAGATTAGCGGAATAACAGAAAGATAGATTAAGGAAGGAATGAAGGAAAGATGTGGAAGAGAAGGAACTATGCCATGAGGCATCATTGCCAAACCAGTGCACTTTTTAGCTGGATAGCTTGTAGCATGAGGGCTTAAAACAGCTTTGACTAATAAGGACAATCCAAGTAAGAGCATTTCCCACCCTTTTTAAACAACTGTAACGAGGTATTGTCATATACTATACTACTCCCCCATTTAAGACTACAATTTAGTAATACAAAGGTGTGCCTCTATCACTACAATTTTTTTTTTTTAAGACAGGGTCTCCATATGTAGTTCAGGCTGGCTTGGAACTTGAGGTGATCTTCCTGCCTCAGCCTCCTGAGTGCTGGGATTACAGGCATGCACCATGACTCCTGGTTTATCACTGTAATTTTAAACATTTTCATTACTTCTCTCCATTTAATACATACAGAGAGTACAAGCATTGGAAGGGTGATAAGTGAAGGCCATTTGCTTCTTCATGTATCTCCCCTAGACACTTAGGGACAGGATGGCAACTTGGGAATGCTCTAACCTTTTTTTTTTTTTTTTTTTTTTTGGTTTTTGGTTTTTCTCCGGTACCGGGAACCGAACTTATGACCTTGCGCTTGCCAGGCTGGCGCTTTTGCCGCTGAGCTAAATCCCCAGCCCCGGAATGCTCTAACCTTGAGGTTTCTTTCATATATCTGCTTCAGTTGTGTATTAAACCCATCATGAAGCATAGTGCCTTTCTATTTGAACTTTGTATTGTACCTAGAGTAGGCACTTTACATGTATTTTCATGGTGCAACTTTAGAAAATATTAAAATAAAAACATGCTAAATGATAAGATACCACACTGGAAGATGCTGTCTAATAGTTTCACTCTTGATTGCTCCAAACTGTTGTGGACACAGCAATCTTACATATTAGCTAAAAATAGCATGATGTTCTTGGGCATGTATAATCCTGCTTAAAATACAAATTGAAAATTTAAACAACTGGCTTTTGGCAAGGACTTTCTTCCAATCTATTCTAAAATAAAAAATATTTTTCTATGACTTGTGTAATTGCTCCCCCAAGGGGAAGGATAGCCTTGGTATTATAACATTTTGCTATCACCTACATTTCCTCAGTTACTATGTATCGGCCTCTGCTTATAAACTGAGCTAATATATTTCTGGAAAGCCCCTTTGTTTTTAAGAGTAGAACCTGATCTCCAAATCAGGAGATTAGCCAGTTTCCAATTTAGCTACCATTGGTCACTATGGTAGCTAAATTGGAAACTGATCCTTTCTGAGCAGTCTTTTCAACTGGAATGTAAATCCAGGCAAGGTGGGGGTAGACTGAGTGAGAGAGAATGAGCGTTTTCCTATAACTTATTTTAAGGTGATGATTAAGTGTACTTTCACTACGGAAACTCCTTCGGGTAAGGTCTGGATGAGCTAGGAATCAGTTTTGACAATAACTTGAAAGCATAAGAGGAATATTTTCTCCATAACATTTATGTTACCATCCCATCTCCTCCTGTCTGAGAATGAGGAATATAAACATAACTACTATGTAGTCACCATGATCTCTCTGGAGCATAGTGGCCAAAGCAAAGAAAGTTCTGAAATTCACCCATTTAAGGGTATATGTTAGTATTTTTTAGAATGTTCACAGAGTTGTACAACTGTCACCGCACTGATTTTAGAATTTTCACCACCCCTTTACCTTTTAGCTATCTCTGACCAACCTCCTCACCTTCCCATCCACCTCAGCCCCAGGCAAAGGCAACCACTAATCTATTTTCTGTTTCTATGGGTTTCCCTATGTCAGTGGTGGTGAATCTACAGCATGCATGCCACAGCAGGCTGTTTGTTATCACCGAAAGCTCCAGATGGTTCCCCATCACTGGCCTATTGGAATAGTTCATATACGTAGACTCAATATAGTGTGCATCTTTTGGGATTGACTTCTTTTACTTAACATAGGATTGTGAATGTTTGAGCTGGGTGTGGTGGCATATGTCTGTAATCCCGGCACTCTGGAGGCTGAGGCAGGAAGATTGTTTGTTGTGCTTTTGAGGCAAGTCTGGGGTACGTAGTGAGCTCAAGGCCAGCCTGAACTACATAACGACCCTGTTACAACTGCCCCCCCCAAGGTTTGCTAAGGTTCATCTATGTTGTAGTACGTATCAGTATTCCTTTTTGTTTTTAATGGCAGAATAGTATTCCATTCTATGTATTTATCACATTTTATCAGTTGATGGATATTAGAGTTGTTTCCACTTTTTGGCTATTGTGAATAGCGCTTTTTGAACATTGCTGTGCAGGTTTTAGCATGGCCATATGTTTAGTATATTTCCCTTGGATATATATCCTTTTGAGTGACATTGTTGGATCATATAGACACTTCATGTTTAACCTTTAGAGGAATGGCCTGGCTGCATTCCACAGCTTCTGTGCCATTTCACAGTCCCCCCAACAGTGGGAGGGTCCCAGTTCCCACGTCCTCCCCAGCACTTTTATTATTACTCTTTTATTCTAGCCGTCTTGGTGGGTGTGGTGTCTCATTGTGGCTTTTGTTTGCATTTCCCTGATTCCTAGTAACACTGAGCATCTTTCATGTGCTTACTGTTTGTTGTTCAGTTGTGCTTTGCTCTGTCCCCCCTTTGATTCTCACCCTGTTTCCAGATTGCCTTGAGACCAGAGAAAAGCAACTGTGTTATTAGTCAGGTAATCAGAAGGCCAACTGTCTCCCACTTTTATCACTGTGTATGCCGGAGCAGGGTGAAGACTTGGGGATGGATAATTGTAGCTAGGAATGCTGACCTGGTGAAAACAATAGGTTGTTTGGAATTAGCTTATTGAGGTATAATTCAAATATCATACAATGAATACATACATTTAAAGTGTGGAATTAAACAGTTTTTAGAATTTTGAGAGTAGTACAGCTGTTACCATATCAATTTTAGAACATTTTCATCATCCCCCAAAGGAGCCCTGTCCCCATTAGCAGTCACTCCCCATTTGGCCCAACTTCTCCCTTCCCCCAGCCCTAGGCAACTACTAATCTACTCTGTTCCTAAAGATGCCTCTTCTGGCTGGTTCTTATAAATGAAACCAAGTAATACGTGGCCTTTTGTGTCTGTCTTCTTTCATTTAGTATAACGTTTTCAAGGTTCACCCACATGGTGGCATGTATGGAGACTTCATTCCTTTCATGGATGACTATTATTCCATTCTACAGGCATGCCATTTTATTTGTTCGTTCTTATGCTGATGGACACATTGGTGATTTCCACCTTTTGACTACTGTGAATACTGCTGCTGTGAACACTGATACATACTTTTTTTGCGAATGCATGTTTTTCAATTCTCTTGGAGTTATATCTACTAGACTTGCTGGGTCATAAGGTAACAGCATTTTTGAGGAACTGCCAGACTTTTTCCTAAAGTGGCTACACCCTTTGGCCCATCCTATTTTGTAAACTTAGAAGAGAAAAAAAAAGTTAAGCTTTCTTTCTTTTTTTTTTTTGGCCTGGAGCTAGCAATGTGTGTTTTGGGCTTCTCCGTCTTCCACGTAGCCCAAGGCCATGGTAGTTAGATTTGGCAAAGCTTCCTCAGCCTAGCTAGACAGGTGCCTTCTTGTCCTTGCTGGTGGTTTGAGTGAAAATCCCAGGAGCTATGTTGGCTATAAAATATCAGGTCTTCCTGATGGGGCTGAATGGCTAGCATGATATATAGTGATGGAATTCTTTCTTAGATAACTGTAGCTTCTTAAGATTTCTTTTTAATTTAAACCATTTCCTGTTGAAATCTTGACCTAATATTGACACTGTTGCTTTATTTAAAATTTTAGTTTTATATTCCATGACAGGGTAATGGCTTTTTTATCTTGAGTTTTAATATTTATTCATGTGTTAGTGTATTAATTTTTTTTTTGAGCCAGGGTCTCACTATGCAGTTCAGGATAGCCTTGAACTCATTTTGTAGTCCAGGCCAACCTTGAACTCACAGAAGTCTGCTTGCCTCAGCCTCCCTCCTCAGCCTCTGGAGTGCTGGGATTTCAGGAGTGTGCCAGCATGCCCCGCTATGGCTTTTTTTTTTTTTTTTAAAGAGAGAAATAGAAGTAGCATACTTTGGACCTACCATTGTCACTGATATTAAAAATACTGGTTTTGCTCTTTTTATGTCACAGTTTACGTATATCTTGGCAGAGATGCCAAAGCCCTGGGTTCTAGTTCTGAATTTAAGCAGCTGAATGATCTTAGACTAGTCAACCTGCCCCTTGGGTCCTCAATTTCCTAATCTGTAAAATGAGGGGATTGTCCAACATTATCTCTAATGTTTCTTCTAACTCAAATTCTATGTGGATTAGTGAAAATGAGTTGTGGATTCAATTTATAAGTTCCTATTTGTACCTGGACTATTATTAAATCATGTAGTCTTCAACTAAAAACAGTATTGTTTCAATAAGGGTCTTGTCTTCCCCTATTTTTTTCTGTGATGATACTTTTTTCTTTTATTTTCTTGAAATGGAAAGTGGACCTGTGTTTACTTTTCATGGAATTTAGATGTTTTTTGTGATGCTGGGGGAATAAACATAGGTCCTCGTTCATGCTAGGCATGTGTGTGTGTGTGTATATATATATATGTGTATGTATTTGGTGGTACTGGGGATTGAACCCAGGGCCTTTGCACTAAGTTACATTGTTAGTCTTGTGGAAATGTTCATTTTGAGGCAGGTTCTTACTAAGTCACTTAGCTGCCCAGCCTGGGCCTAGACTTGTGATCCTCCCTCACCTTCTCAGTGTGCTGGGATTACAGGCGTGTGGCACCCAAGCAAAAGCAAAGGTTGGGGATTGGGGATGTAATTCAGAGGTAGAGCACTTGTCCTCAATTCAACCCCCAGCACACACACAAAAAACCAAGTAAACAAAGGCCTATAGGAATACATATGTTTTTTTCTGTTTCTTTTTCAGTACTGGGAGTTAGAACCAGGGGCCTTTTGCACTTTGCTACACCCCAGTCCTTTTACATTTAAAATTTTTCCCCATAAATTTGTAATTTTTTAAAAAATTTTTGAGACCAGAGTCTGATTGAGTACCTCAGGCTGGGTTTAAACTTGAGGTGTTCCTGCCTCAGCTTCCTAGAGTACTAATGTTATAAGTATGTGCCACCATGCCTGGCTGGGATCAGGATTTTTAAAAAGGAGAAAGCATTAGGCAAAACTAAGGTTAAATTCCAGACTAGATTATTAAGAGTGTTTTGTAAATACTGTACTTGGAGAAAGAAGTAGGGGCTCTAGGAACTAGCATTGGTTCATCAAGGTCAAGCAGCCAGACCAAATTTTCTCAGTGGACAGGGAAGAATGGTAGATGAAGTATGTCTAGATTTATCGAGGTACTGACAAGCGTTCTTTAGCATACTTTTGGATAAAATGGTCGGGTGATAGTACTGATGATTTGTTTATGTGGATTTGTCTAGATCTGATTACATAGTACCAAAGGAAAATGACTGATGGGCCAGGAGGAGTGTAAAGAGAAGTTTCTGGTGCAAGTGTGTTCTGTCTTTGTCCTGGGGTCTTTCCTGTCCCGTTTGCCTCCCCATTCTCCTCAAGTTATATTTACTTTCTCTTGGCTATAAAAGTATTACATTTAGATTTGTAGAAAATTGGAAAATACAGAAAAATACAAAGTAAATTCAAATCATCTGTAAAATTACCTCAGAAATAACCGTTGTTACTTTCCCTTAAAATGTTCCCTCAAAAAGCTTTGTGTGTTTATATTTTGTATATACTATGTCTGTATCTCTTTTAAGAATGATTACTATATTGAAGCAGTTTCCTACTCCTTCTTACTTTAACCTCTGTCATGAATATTTTCCTACACCATTATATATCCTTTCAAAAGTGCTTTTTTAGTAGTTTAATAATATTCCACCGTGTGTGTGCCACAGTTTGGGTAACCAGTCTCTTATTGGTGTATGTGGGTGGGCATTTAGGCTCTTCTTGGTGTTTTGATCTTACACAATATAATTTGATGGATGTCCTCGTATGAAGTGTTTTTAAATAAATATTTGATTATTTCTTTGGAATAGATTCCTTGAAGTGGAACTCTGGGTCAAAGGGTATGACCTGTTTAAGGCTTTGGATACATTTCTGCCGAATCGGCCTCTACCTCCACTGGCAGTATACGAACATTTAAGATGTTCATCAATGTGGAGTATTATTTTTTAAGACAACCTCTGCAGATTAGTAGGTAAAAATGTTATTTACTTTGTATTTTAATTCCTATTTCTTTTGTTAATAATAGGCTTGAATATTTGTGTGTATGTATTTATTGGTCATTTTTTAGTGGACTGCCTGTTTTTTACCTGTTCCCCACTTTCCTATTGGAGTGTATTCACTCATTCTTACTGATATACTGTATAGACATTTTAAATATAACTAGAATATTATTTTTTTTTCAGATATGTTGCAAAGATTTTTCCCAGGTTGTAAGTTGCCTTTTTGCTTTTATTTACTTATTTGGTGCTGGAAATGGAACTCAGGGTCCTGCATATGCTAGGCAAGTAATCTACCACTGAGCTACACCCCCAGCCTTTTTTTGTTTTATTTTATCTTGATGTACAGATGTTTTATGTTTTTACGTAGCCAAATATTTCTGTGTTTTTAATGTGTGTGTGTGTATGTGTGTGTGTGTGTGTGTGTGTGTGTGTGTGTGTGTGTGTATTTTGCCCTTGCCCATAGACTTGGAAGGGCATTCTCTACCCTGACAGCAAATAAATACCCATCTGTATTTTATTCTAGTTATTTAGGGTTTTGTTTTGCTTTTGAAATTTTAACCTGTCTGGAGTGTATTTATGGTATAAGGTACGGTACAAACTTAACTTCTACTCCAAATGTTAATGATTTACCTCAGGACTGGTAAAGAACCCGTCATTTCCTTGGTGTTTTGCAGTACCACCTTTATTATAAATACAGTTCTTTTGCACACACACACAGGACTTCGATTTTGGACTTGTAATTCTGTGCTGTAATATTTTACTGGGATTATCCATTACTTAAAAACGAACAGAGATATTTTGAGAACTATAAACAGGAAGAGTATTTCTCTAGATCCCATTTTCTGGGCTCCTTCCACAGAAACTTGACCTAAAGGATTTTCAGTTGATACTGCAATAAAGATTGGCAGAGAGTTTATGATCCTGTGTTAGTGACTACTGGGAAGAGCGTATGTATTTAGTATCTCCAATGACCTGGTAAAACAGAAAAACTGGTTACATTGGCTGAAATTACCCAGTTTCATCGTAAATGTGTGTTTTTTGGTCACTGCTGTATCATCCCTGTAAGTGGAAAAGATAGTTCTAAATAAGCGTACTCATCATTCTGAGAGCAGGGAAGAGGTATAATTCTCTCTTCGTTCTGACGGTTTTTTAGATGAGGTATTTTGACTTGGAGTGGTCTTTATATGCACTTTGGCTCATGGGTTAAAGGAGCCAAAAGCCTTTTTAATCTTTCATTTGAATATGCTACATGAAATGCCTTTGGAAACAGAGAAAAGACCCTATCTGAAACTTTTACCCTGATCTGCCAGCTGAAAGGACCAGTGGTGAGAAGGACCAGTGATGGCACAGCCCTGTGAATATGGTCTCTTAGCTTGATGTGAGATCAAGGCACTTTTCCAATATTCCACTCATCTCAGACCGAGTGGCAGAATGTGACAAAACATTTATATACTGAAGCACTTTTTCCCGATAGCTAGTTCTTCCTGTATCCTCACTAAGCAATTTGGGAGATAGAAACATCCAGTCAAAAGGGATAAACTGGATTTTTCATGGTGTGCTGATCTGGCATATCTTCTTTTCTGTTTTATTCCCAGTGTCCTTCAGGATGCTATCCAGAACCCTGGCTAAGTGTGTGCATGGCTGAGGAAGCGCACTGTGATAGTGCAGAAACCGGAACAATGACACCCGGGTTTCTGTTCAGGATTAGTCATAGTTCTAATCCATTGTTTTAAAAGTAAAGCAGAAATTACTTTCCTTGAGCAATATTTTCCCATACTGAAGTGGCTTGCCATTTTTCTGCCCTCTCATACAGCCTTAAGAGTTATTTTGCAAGTAATGTCTGAGACTTAACTGACCTTGATAAGGTCAAGAGGTTCATTTTGATGAACACAGGTCTCACTTGAACTTGGTCTGAAACACCCAGCAGAAAAATATAACCAAAAGATGTATAAAAACAATATCATAGTAATAAGAGCTAGAGGTATGAAAAGGGGCTCCAACTGCTGGCCCACTTTTGGCAGTTTCCGTCTACACCGGTAGCTGACCACTATGGTTCGTTAAGACAGGAAAAACTGCAATGGAATCTATAAAAGCTCAACAAGAGTTTCTCAATTCCTTCTCTCCATCTTTTTACAGCTAAACTAGAAGGACCTATGTCAAGAAATATCAGACTTAGAGATAACCTTCATCAGTAGAGGGGTCTAAGAGCCAACTGGGTATCATCGCTATTCTAGTCCCTCAAGAGCAGCAGCGTCTGGATGTGGCTCTTTCCCCAACCTGCCTTTCCGTTCTAGTGCTCATGCTTTGATTATACATGCTTTAATTTCTTGGAAAGTTTGTTTATTCTTGCCTAGAAGCTGCCAAACTCCAAGTGATCATGCAGATGGAACCAACGACAAATGTGCCAGATTCCTTTTCCGGGATCCACCCGACCGACCTTGTAAAGAGTTCATAACTGCTAAACTACAACATGGCTTCTATCTGAGGCCCATTAGATTAGCTGCCTGGAGAAGGCCCCTGACTGCACTTTCCCCTACACTGACCCTTCTCAGCTTGAAGCAGCTAGATGGAAACTACTCCCTTTCTCCCCTAACCTCAGTTATGCGTATCTCTTCAGAGCGGGGAGTATTGTAGACAGCTAAGTTAGATGGAAACATAGTAAGCAGTCGGATAGGGCTGGGTCCTCAAGGGAGTTAGTGCAGAAGATGAAACTGCTTCAGGACTGCGGCTGGAGGAGCATCTAAAGATTAAAGTCACTGTGGCTAGATCTACATACTTTCCTAAGGGATGACTGGAGGTTTGAGATTATCAGTACCACCCTTTTGAGATTCCCTATTATCTCATTAGGAGTGGGCCATCCTCCCCCACCCACTAAGACTGGGACCACTAAAACTAAAACCACTAGGACTAAAACCACTGAGACTAAGACTATAGATTATTGATCGAGGTTAATGATGTCATCCATATGCCCTTGCTACCACTGGATCAATATTACCTAAGCCACTATACATGCAATCTTATTGGTTGATCATAATTTTGACCCATGTTGTACCTGCCTCATGATTTTGCTCTATAAAACTTCCTTTGGGAGGTGGGCTCTTTGGCAGCCGCTTTGGGACCCCTCCTGTCTCTCGGGAGCTATTCCTATTCCCCGTTCCTTTTCACCAATAAATTTTCCTACTCTTAAAAAAGAATTACTCTTAAAGCTTATACTTACAGATTCTGTATCTCCTGAATCCACAGAGTTTAGAATTGTTTGCACATATGAAGATTCCTTTATTCCAGATTATATTAAATAAACTAAACTGGATTAGACCTAGGTTTGATTCCTTATGAACTTCATTGATTTGATTACTCATTGTATAATCAAATCATAATAATGTCATAATTGGAAGAGACTTTAGGCCGGGTGGTGGCACAAGCCTATAATCTCAGCTACTTGGGAGGCTGAGGCAGGAGGATCAAAAGTCTGGGGTGGGCTTGGCAATTTAGTGAGACCGCCTCAAAATAAAAAGCTCGATGTGAAGGCCCTGTGTTCAATCGCTAGTATGGGGAGAGGCTCAGAAATTGTCTATTTTCAGAGGTATTAGATTCTTTAAATAGTGGATCGTAATTTGAAACTAACCCAAGTTATAGAGTTCTTAATATTTTTGAGTCAAATTTGTGATTTCTAGAAATATACTATTTGGTAATTCATATACTTACTCCATACTAACGGGTATTTTGATGGACTTCAGCACAACTGATGATTCCCTTTAAGCCCAAGGACAGCTCAGCAAAGGCAGATGAGGGCTGCATGCATTGGAGATTTAAATGCCTACACGTCCGTAAGAACAGATGAAATTTTTGGGAGCTGTTGATTTTGAGAGTAGAGCCAACCCAAACACGAGCTATTATTTAGCCGTGTCTTTTGTACTCAGTATTTGTGTGGGGCCTCAAGGTCAGGAAGTTGTAGTTCTCTGTTTTACTTGATTTTTATTTGCATCTTCTTCTTGTTCCTGTCGCCATCTGTGTGTCTGAAGTCTGTCATCCAATTGTCTCCCCAGCATCCTTGTCATTTCCAAATCTGATAGATGTGGTTTTTATTCTATTTTGTAGTGTTTCCTTGTTATATCTTGATTCCAATTATTGGTAGTCTACATGCATGTAGAATAAGTACCCTCAGTTGTTGACATTTGTTTCTTATCTGAACATTTCTCTGCCTTTAATCAAGTAGGACCAGATAAATTTAGTATAGCTTGAGAAACTGAGTGCCTTTCAGCTTTTAAAAATTAATATCAAATGTCATTTTTTATTTGTAAAAGACTTCTTTTCTGACACTTGGAAGGTAGATGTGGCAGCGAAGTCTCAGTTATATTTGCAGGCTTGGGTATGGGGCTAGTTCTCGCTGGAGAACATTGTAGTTTCGGTCCCCTTCGGTGCATAACATTGGGCTGTTAACTGTAATTCCAGACCTCTGACATATCAGTGTTTTGCAGAAGTGGTTGGTGGTTCTGTTGGTCAGTTCTTGGCATGTTTGGGTGGGTGTGAGGAGAAAGTGTGGATTCTTTTTTCTTCTATTTGTTCCTGAGGAGCCAGAATTTGAGAATTATGGAGTATAGCTCTGTCCTGTCAGATCTCTATTTTGAGTCAACACGCTGAACAAGTTGACTCAGTAAGGGTACCGATCGCCACATGAAACTTTGAGAAGAAATAAAAACTACCTCAAGGAGCTTGTAGTTTGCTAAAGGAACTGATGGCCCCACACATTCTGGGCACTAGATTTTATAAGGGTGAGGTAAGGGAGGGTCTGGAAATCATATTAGATGAAGAATGGTTAAAGAAATAATAATATTTAACCTGGACTTGAGAACTGAACTTTGCGGACATGATTGCCGTTCTCTGTCATGGCTGATATTAACCTACCTTTTCCGGGTTTTCCAGGAAAACACTCAAAAGTTGCCTTTGACCCTTTATCGTCCTGCATGCAATCAGATGCCAAGTTCTCTCTCTTTTTGCTCCAAAGTGTTTCTTGGTTCTTGCCCTTTCCTTCTATCCTAATTGTCCCATACTATATCAACCTTCGAAATTATTGTCTGTACTAATGGAATAGTTTCCTGGTCTCTCCTATGTCCTCTGCATTACACTCCCAGAATATTTTTCCCTAAAACTTAGTTTTAATTCGATCATTTTCTTATTTAAGTATTTAACAGTGGTTCACATAGCCTACGAAGAGAAGTCCTATCTCACACTCTTATAACCTGGCTTCTAACCTGCCATTGTTGCACCTCTCCTGTTACTCTGCCTTCTGTTCAATCTTAGTCATCTGGGAGCCTGCTCCAGGCTTTTCCAGCTCTCCAACCTTCTTTGTTTGTTTTTGTTTTTTGAGAGAGTCTCAAAAAACTGGCCTCGAACTCACTGTGTAGCCCAGGCTGGCCTCGAACATGCAACAATCCTCCTGCCTCAGCTTCCTGAGTGCAGTGATTACAGCTGAGCACCGCCACACCTACCGCCAGCCTTCTTCAAACTGTTCCTTCACACTACTGGGAAGAAGAGAACCCATCATGTTTCAGACACTAAAATTAGGACCTGCTCGCAGAATACATGACCCTCAATCCAAGAATTTTTGTGCTTGAATAATGTTTTCTAATAATTAAGAATTAGAGAGCTTCTCAGCTTTGGGTATTCTTGAGCAGGTTAGCTGGTTTGGATCTGTAAAAGCAGGGGCTACTAAGGGGATAAACAAAAATAGGAAGCGTGGTACTCTTTTGTTAAGAAACCTAAATCTAAATGTGATACTGTACACTTACTCCCCTCACAATAGCCAGAGACACACTCTCTCTCTCTCTCTCTTTCTCTCTCTCTCTCTCTCACACACACACACACACATCTCTGATCATTTGTTCCTTTCCTTAAAATTTGTCAATGGCCTTTTCCCATTACTCTTAGGATAAAGGCAAATATCCTTATAGTTTATAAGGCCTTGTATGATCTGACCCCTGGCTCCCTGTTATTCTGATCCTGCCAGTATCCCCTTACTTTCCTGTGTCCCATACATTTTGCACCCTTACATAATACTGTACTTCTATCTATGAGGCTTTTTCCCCACTACCACCTCTTCCCTTGGACTTAGCTTACATGTCACTTGCTCCAGCAAACCTCTGACGGACCCTGCTCTCCCATAGTAGGTTAGGTCACCATTTTTCTCCCTTAGTGTTTTCTTCATAGCAGTTATCACAGTTGTAATTAAAGAGTTTTTGTTTTGTGACTGTAATTTCAGAAACTTCTTTTTTTGCAGTACTGCAAATTGAACCCAGGAGTGCTCTACCACTAAGCTATGTCCCCAGCCCTTTTTTATTTTTTGTTTCAGATGGAGTTTCACTAAGTTTCCAGGCTGGCCTTGAACTTACGATCCTCCTTCAGCTTGGTTTATGGGCATAGGTCATTATGTCCAGCCTCTAGGGAGATTTTGATTACCATTATACGCCAGCAGCTAATACAGTGCCTGGCACACAGTAGACTCTCAGTAAATAGCTGATTAAATAAGTGAATGAATAACTTCTGTAATGAGGAAAGAAGGATGTTGAAGAATACAAAAAATGTTCAGTGTCAGGCAGTGGGGAAAATTCCAGGAGCAGGGAATAACAGGTAGCTGAACAAATTGTGTTCTGAGGGGTTCCAGGCAGGCTGGTACAAAAGAGGACATGAGTAATGAGAGATAGGATAGATAAATTGATGGAGAATAGTTGTAGCAGTAAAGTAAAATTCTTTAGTTGCTGTTGCATTATTTTATATATTTGGGGTGGGCTATACCTTGAAACTTTAGGAAATTTATTCAAATGAGTCTAAACTGGATTATAATTTGGAAAATAGGGGCACAAGACCAGTTAGGGCAATGTAGCAATGGCCCAGAGACCACAACGACACAGTGTGACCTAAATCAAGGCAAGAGGTAGTGGGAAAAAGAGATAAAACAACCAAGACACCAGGCACAGTGGCATACCTGTAGTCCCAGGTACTTGGAAGGCTGAAGTGGGAGGATCACTTGAGCCCTGCCTGGGCCCAATCTTTTAAGAAAAATAAATTAGGCAAGAGAAATTAAGAGACAAAGTCTCTTAATAGTGAGGCAATGGCAATGAAAGAAAAGGATGGATATGGGAAGAAGTTGTAAGTACATGAACACAGACAATGTATACATGGAAGTTAGGCTTGGAAGGATATATACTAACAATACTAACGGGGGTCATTTCTGGGTAGTGGGGTGGGAAATGATACGGAAATGTCCAAAGTAAAGAGTTTTAAAATTTTAAATCATTACTTTTTAAATTTTTTTTTTTGTATTTTAAAGAAAAAAAAAAACTAACAAAACAACAATGGAGACAAAACCAAAAACACAGAAACAACGAAAAAGATACATGATCGACAAACAGTGATAGGAATTAACAATGGTTGCTACACTACATACTATTACCTTCAACGAAGTTGCTCAGTCCACCAGATGTAAGAATGCAAGATTGATCAAACAATCAAAGACAGTAACAAGTAATAAAAAAAAAGTTGGAAATGTTACAGAGCCTCACCTTACAAGATGGTAGGAACTCAACCATTGTTCTTATATTGCATATTGTTGTCTTCAAATCAGTCGTTCTGTTTACCAGATACAAGCATTCAAACTTGGTCAAGAAAAAAGAAAATTTTAAGCATTAACTGTTCCTTTTAATAAACCACAGACATCAGCAATACACCTATCCCAGCTAACCTTATATATATATATATATATATATATATAAATTTTGTTTTCCATTTTAAAGAGAAAAGAAAAAAACCCAAGTAATGAAAACAAATACGTAAACAAAACAGCATTAAAAAAAACAATAAAAATGATACAGAATTTCAAAACAAGGTGATAGGAAATTAACAATGGTTGTTATATTACATAATGTTATCTTTAAAGTGTTTACTCAGATAACCAGATATAGGCATGTAAGATTGATCAAACAATTACACATTAACTGTTCCTTTCAATAAGCCAATAGCAATTAGTAGTACAATTATCTTAGCTATCTTATGTATATATATACATATTTTTTTCTCTTCCTTCTTTTTTATTCCTTTCCCCTCGTTCATCCCAGTTGCTCCTTCCTATTTGAGCAGTTTCTTTCCCTTTCACAGTATCTATTGTACCCTTCAGATTTTATTTACTTGTTCAGGTTCTTATAGTAGGGAACCAACACGATGTTTACACATGTGTATAAATTCATTGGCTTTCTTTGTAGGCATATTGGACAGTGGCCGGTTTACCACTTTTTATTTCCCATGGGATTTGTGGTTGTATTGCCAAATTTTATTTTTGAGAGCTTTCCAATTCTCCTCTTTGGTCTTCTTTTTGAGACACTAGGATTCTTGCCCTGTGTTTTTTCTGAACTAACAAAACAAAATTCAATTCTGGGTTTGGGTGTAGTGGTGCACACCTGTAATCCCAGCACTTGGAAGGCTGAGGCAGGGGGATTGCTGTGAGTTCGAGACCAGTTTGGTCTACAAAGTGAGGTCAAGGCCATCCTGAACTACATAGTGAGATCCTGTCTTAAAACAAACAAACAACCCCTCCCACCGCCACAAAAAAACACAACTCAATTCTGTACCTGAGGACCAGCAGTTTCAAAGTTTCTTGTGCATGGGAAATCACCTTATGCTCATTTAATGGAGATTCCTGGATCTCACTCAGTATGTTCTAATTCAGCGTATCAGGAGTAGGGTCCAGATCCTGGTTTTTTTTTTGATACTGGGGGGGTCAGACCCAAGGCCTTCACACTGAGCTACATCCCCAGCCTCTTTTATTTTTTATCTTGAGACAGGGTATTGCTAAATTGCCCTGGTGGGACTCAAATTTGCAATCTTCCTTCCTCCGCCTCCCTCACGCTGGGATTACAGGCGTGCAGCACTGTGCCAGGCTGATCCTGATCCTTTAAAGGCACCTCATGGTCTGGGAGAAACCCTATTTCAGTAGTGACTTCAGGCTGTGCCCCCTCTAACTTGTTTGTCTTTCAAAAGCAGCCGGTAAAATGAAAGCCGGAAGCAAAGGATGATTCATCATGGCTATCTTTGTGGGTCACAAATGGTTGGGTTCATTTGAAAGCAGAAAATAAATGAATAAAGTGCTACCTAACAGACCTGAGATTTTGGTAATAGGTGTTCTTTAAAGCAACCTATTTGAAGTGGCCCCTGTAGGGGGAAACTGGTCAGACGGGGCAGTGATTTAGATGGAAGAGATGACCTCCAGCTGGCAATTGGTTCTGTTAGTGATTCCGGGAGGAGAAGGAGGAAAGAAGAACCTAGGCAAGTCCCGAAGTCTTAGAATTTAGATCTTTTTTATTTGTGCATGTTTGTGGTACATGATAGTTATATTTACTTGGGAGACTTGGTATGCATATATAATTTCATGATCATTTTCCATCCTTTTACCTCTTTCTCCACCCTTCCCGCTTCCCCTGATTCCCTTTCCCTTGACCAAAAAGTCTGCCTTCCGGCTTTCCTACGATCTCTTTCTTTATTTTACTCTTTAATTCATTTGTATTTTGGGCTTCTCATATAAGAGAAACCATGGGATATTTAACTGTGTCCGATGTATTTCACTAATACTGTGATCTCAAGATCTATCCATTTCCTTGCAAATTACATGATTTCATTTTTCATCTGTTTGAATTTAGATTTTTTAAAAATTTAGATTTTTTTAAGTCAAGCTTTTGTCCTGGGAAAATCATCTTTCTAATATTAAGGTGAGGTGCTATTTTTAAGTCTGTTCTACCCAGTTTTTTGTTGGAATGACTTTTTTTTCCTTTGTTGTAGAACAAAGTCTGTTAACCAGATGCCCTTTGTGGGTTATTAACATCTCAAAAGGGTGTTTAAAAAATACAAACTCCAGTTGCTCCCATAGTTAACCTCAAGAACAAAAGTAAATAGGAATACTTTTAAACTACCTTTCCAAGCCCTCAGTGAAACTGACAGCTATCAGCTAAATAAACCATTAGGTTTATTAGTTTGAGAACAGAAGCTTCTACTTGGACACAGTTTTCTAAATTACTCCTCATTTCTCCAACAATCACTTATTCAGAGGCTGCACTGTGTCTAGTGGACATTAGATACCTCTGCAAATAGAAGCCAGAGGCTGACTGGGGAAAAAGGAATAAAACACTATTTAATAAACTCATAATCTTAGTAGCACATGTAAGAGCAAAGAGTGGATTCCTTAAAGCAGTAGCTTTGTTCTCTTTCTGTGGTCTATTTTAAGTGGGCCCTCTGGCCCAGAATTATCAACCTTAGATTAGGAGCTTTGAGGAAGTGGTGGTTTGGTGGTTGTTTTTTAAAGAACTTTTTGAAAAGGGATGTAATCCCTAAGCAGCACCCATGGCCAGCTGCTAAGTTGGAGTTCAGTGGGCAAATCAATTCCAAAGAAGGCGACGTACTGTGTAAACATGTTTCGAGAGGGAGAAAATGGCGAACGGAAAACTTGCGTGTATTTTTTGTTTTGTTTTGTTTTGGGTTGTATGCGGTTCTTTTGCTCATCTTCCCCAAGAAAGGGCTGCCTAGTTAGAAATCTGTGTCTCCCTTGGCTCCCATGTGAGAGCTTGAGGGAGAGCTGGAGAGAAGGAGCAAGAAGTAACACCCCACCAGGTTAGAGGGCGAGCCCTGGCGTGGAGCCAGTGCCCCAGCCTCTCTAGACGTGGACTGGCTTGTAGGCCAGAGTTTGTGACAAATCTATCACGGTCCTCTACCTTTAGATTAGGACACCGCATTGCTACTGATGCTGGCTTGTAACCCCCAGAACAGGGATATTGTCCAGCTGTTGTCTTTTTCCTCCAGCACTTAATGGGTGAATCAGTGACTCAGCTGCTTCCTCCAGAATTTCAGGGACAGGAGTAGGTAATGAGGACACATCACCGTAACACAGTACGTGATGAATGAAAGAACATACGAATTTAACTAGTTGGCTTCATTGATATCATGGTGAACAAAAAGAAACTTGGTTAAAAAGAGACTATTTGCGTGACTCCCAACTCCACTCCTTCCCCTTAGGCTTCCTAATAGTTCCCTTTTCACTCAGCTGAAGGTCAGATCGCTTTGCCAAGGCAGGCGAGGGAGAGCGGCAGGTGTGAGAGCAGGTGCTCTCTTTCCTCCCGCAGAGTCACTCAGACTAGGTGGGGATGCTTCTTGCTAGTCCTCTCTGGTACATGAAAATGCTTTTGTGGAATTTTTTCTGCTGAAAGTGTATTTGCTTTTTAAAGCAGTTGCCCAGCCTTCAACCCCTAGTATAAATTTTGACTTCCTTTAAAGTCAGCTTGTCAGAGTGAAGTGTTTTCTGCAATTGCCACAGCCTGTGCCTTAGATATACCCCATTTTATGCAGCAGTTATAGACTTGAAATATTTGTAATGGTGCGTGTGTGTGCGTGCGGGCGTGCATGTGTGTGTGTGCGTGTGCTGGTCATATATCATATTTTAAATATACTAGGAGAATGTCATAGCCAAGCAGCCTTATTTTAAAAACCTCTTATAATAATTGTACGGCTAGAGTTCATTTTCCTGTGTCAGATATTCTTAAATTGGGCATAAACCTGTAGCTGCATCTCCAGAGTAATAACACTGTGTCAGGCTATTGGGGTGGTCTCAGAGGGCCACAAGGCTGGGTATGGACTAATGGTCTCACTGACTAGATGATTTGGGAGGTAAGAGGCATCAGCAGACTTCCAGGTTTGGGAGAAATTATGTTTTAAGGTTTAATTGTTGCCCAAACTAAAGAGGCTCTTGTTAGGAGAGAAATAATTCAGGAGATCCTTAGCTAGAATTCTCCTTGTATGGTTTTGAGGTTTGTTTTTAACCTTTGTATTGGGTTCCAGTACCTCCTTCTCCCCACCAAAACAGTCTTCCCTGAAAAAACTTGTCCTCCTCGCCGAACAGTGGGTATGACGACCTCAGGTCCTTTCCAGCCACCCCACCCCCTGCCCCGTCTTTCTGCCCTGCGTCTCAGAGCCATCTGTTCTTTGCAGTCTGCTTTTTGGGAAAGTCTTCTCATCCATCTGCTCTCCTTGGGCCTTAGTGACTGCGTAAAGACTTATAAAGCCTGTCCTGGAACCTCTTTCCAGTTGTTATTTTTAAATTTAATTTTATTTGTACATGTTTGGAGTTCCTGTAGTTTACAAGCATCTTGGGGAATAATTACATGTGCATATTACAGGGTGTTTCTTTCTTTTTTCTCCCTAGTTCGCCTATCCCGTTCTCCATTCCTGTTGATATTATTTGTCTGAGCTCATGTTATGGCCTGTAATGTTTAGATTAATTGGGACTATCAGGTTCCTGTACATGGCATATCTTTATTCTACTTAGTTCCCCTTCCCCTCCTCCTCACCCCTCGCCCTTGTTCCCCTGGACCACTTCCCTATCACAAGAGATCCATCCCCTTGGCCCCTTCTATCCATCCTTTACTTTATTTATTTTTACTTTGCCTTACTCAAATAAGAGATACCATAGAGTATTTAAGCATGTGTGTCTGGTTTAGTTCACTCAACATTATACTTTCCAGGTACATCCATTTTCCTACAAATGTCTCAAAGATAGTATTCTGGATGGCCGAGTAGTATTCCACTATGCATAGATACCACATTTTCTTTATCCACTCGTCTGTTGATGGCTATACAGGCTGCTTCCAGGATTTAGCTATTATGAATTTTGATGCTATAAATATTGGTATGAATGTATTGCTGTAGTATGATGACTTAAGCTCTTTGGGGAAAGTATCTAGCAGGGGGATCACTGAGTCAAATGGGATTTCTAACTTCAGTTCTTTGAGAAATCTCTATACTGATTTCCATAATGGTTGTGCTAGTTTATGTTCCCACTGACTCTGAAGGAGGGTCATTTTTCACAACAGCCATGCCAGCATTTGTTATTGTTTGATTTCTTAATGATTGCCATTGTTTCCAAAGTAAGGTGGAATCTTAGTGTTAATTTGCATTTCCCTAATGGCCAGAGATGTTGAACATTTTTTCATATATTTGTTGACCATTTGTATTTCTTCCTGTGTGAAGTGTCTCTTCATTTCTCTTATTTCTTGACTGGGTCTTTAATTTTAGGTGGTTTAACTTTTTTGAGTTCTTCGTATATTCGAGACATTAGTCCTCTTTCTGAGAATTTTTTCCCATTTGGTTAGTTGTCTTTTCACTCTACCTATTGATAAGCTTTTTAGTCTGATAAAATCCCATCTGCTGATTCTTGCTGCTATTTCTTGTGCAAATGAGGTTTTGTTTAGAAAATCCTCTTCTACAGCTATGCCTTCTATTTTATCTTCCAGTAGGTTTAATGTTTCTGTTTTAATGTTTAGATCTTTGATTCATTTTGATTTTAATTTAGTATATGGTGAGAGATAAGGATCTAGTTTCAGTCTTCTGCAAAAATAACCACTTTTCCTAATACCACTTGTTGAGCAGGCTTTCTTCTAACATGCTTTTGGTCCTTTTGTCAAAGATCAAATAGTTGAGTATGTCTGGGAAGGTTTCTGTATCTTCAGTTCTGTCCCATTGATCCACGTATCTGTTTTTGTTCCAGGACCATGTTGTTTTTATCATTTTTGATTTGTAGTATAGCTTCAAGTCAGGTATTATTATGCCTCCTGGTTTGCTCTTGCTGCTATTCTGGGTGTCCCCTGGCTCCACATGAATTTTAAGATTGTTTTTTATAGAACTGTAAAGTATGTAGTTGGTATTTTGATTAGGACTGGATTGAATCTGTATAACAATTTTGGAAGTATGGTGACGATATGTGCTCTGCCTATCCAGGAGCAGAAGGCATCTTTCAATTCCCTGATGTCCTCTTCAGTCTCCTTCAGAGTACTGTAGTTTTCTTTGTAGAGGTCCTTCATTTCCTTGGTTAGGGTAATTCCTAGGTATTTCATTTTACTTGAAGCTACTGTGGAATGATATTATTTTTATAATATCATTCTCACCCTGTTCCTTTTTGGTGAACAGAAATGCTAATGATTTTTGTGTATTGATCTCGTATCCTGCTACATTGCTTAAGTTGTTTATTAATTCTGAATGTGTTTTTTGTGGTGTTCTTTGAGTCTCCTGTGTAGGGTATTATGTCATCTGCAAATAATGAGAATTTGAGTTCTTCCTTTCCTACATGTATCTTTTTTATTTCTTTCTCTTGTCTAATTGCTCTGGCTACTGTTTCAAGTACTATGTTCAATAGAAGAGGTGATGGTGGACATACTTGTCTTGTTCCTGATTTTAGGCAGAATGCTTTTAGTTTTTTCCCATTTAGTATGGTGCTGGCTATTGGTTTGTCATAAATAGCCTTTATCCTATTCAGGTACGGTCCTTCTATACCTGTTTTCTTCAGGGTTTTTATTATGAATGAGTGTTGGATTTTGTCAAAAGCCTTTTCTACATCTATTGATATGATCATACAGCTTTTGACCTGGCTCCTATTTATGTGATGTATTATATTTATTGACTGAAGCATGTTGAACTATCCTTGCATCTCTGGGATGAAACCTACTTGATCATGATGTATCATCTTTTTTATAATGTGCTACATTCTATTTGCTAATATCTTCTTGAGGATTTTTGCACCTCCGTTTATTAAGGAGATTGGCTTATAGTTCTCCTTTTTTTATTTTAAAGAGAAAAGAAAACAAGTTCTCTTTTTTAGTTGCCTCTTTCCCTGGTTTGGGGATCAGGGTGATACCAGCTTCCATAAATGTGTTTGGGACCACTCCATTCTTTTCAATTTCTTTGAAGAGCTTAAGGAGTATTGGTGATATCACATTCTTAAATGTTTTGTAGAATTCAACAGAGAATTCATCGGGTCCTGGGTTTGTTTTAGTTGGTAGATGCTTTAATACTCTGTCAATTTTATTCTATTTTGGGTTGTTGAGCATATTTATGTCTTCTTGGGTTAGTTTTGATAGTTTGTATGTGCCCAGGGATCTGTCCATTTCTTCAAAATTTACTTATTTATTGGAATATAAATTTTCAAAGTAGTTACTGTCTTCTGGATTTTGACAGTGTCTATTGTGACTTCAACTTTTTCATTTCTAATTGCATTGATGTGACTCCTTTGTTTTTTTCTCTTGGTGAGTCTGGCTAAGGGCTTCTCTATTTTATTTATTCTTTTGAAGAACTAGCTCTTCAATTCATTGATTTTCCTTTATAGTTTTTTTTTTTTTAGTCTCAATTTCATTGATTTCCCCTCTCATCTTTATAATTTTCCTCCTTAATTTCAGTTTGGAGGTGGTTTGTTCATGTTTGTCAAGTATCTTAAGATTTCTCATAAGGTTATTTATTTGAGCATGCTCTTTTTCATAATGAAAGCATTTATTGTGATGAATTTTCGTCTTAGAATTGCCTACATAGTGTCCCAGTTGTTTCACTGAGTTGTACAGTCATTGTCATTAGCCACCAGAAAATTTTAAATTTCTTCTTTGATTTCTTCTGTGACCCATTGGTTGTTTAGGAATATGTTAAATTTCCAGGAGCTTTGCCTTTTCCAAAATTTCTTTTGTCATTGATTTCTATTTTCATTGCACAGTGGTCTGATATTATGTATAGAGTAATTTCAATTCTTTTATATTTACTTAAGCTGGTTTTTTGGACTACTATGTGATCTATTTTGGAAAAGATGCCATAGGTTCCTGATAAGAATGTATACTCTGTTGTGGACTACTATGTATATATCTATTAAGACCATATGTACAAGGGTGTGGTTTAGCTCTGATATTTCTTTGTTGGTTTTTTATTTAGTTATTCTCTTTGCAAAAGCAGGATGTTAAAATCCTATACTGTGATTGTGTTAATATTTATTTGATCTTTTTAATTTCAGTAGTTTTTGTTTTATAAAGATAGGTGCTCCAGTATTCAATGCATATATGTTTATCAATGTTATCTCTTCTTGTTGGATCATTCTGTTAAATAGTATGTAGTGTGTAGACCTTCTTTGTCTCTTCTAATCAGTTTTAGCTTGAAGTTTACTATGCCTGATGTTAGAATTGCTACCCTTCCTTATTTACTGGGACCTGGTGCATGTAATATCATTTTCCATCCTTTAATTTTTAATCTGTGAGTATCTTTTATGATTAGATGAGTTTCTTGAATGCAGCAGACTGTTGGATTCTGTGTTTTGATCCAGTCTGCCAGTCTATGTCTTTTGATTGGAGAGTTGTGGCCATTAATATTGAGAGATATTACTGAGATGTGTTAGTTATTTACTATCACTGCCTTCTTTATCTGTTGGTGAATCATTGGCTTTTTTTTTCCTGACATTTTTTGTTGTTTATCCACTGACTCACTGATTTCCTTTGTGTTTTTAGCTGTGTCCATTTCATGATTCCCGTTGAGAATATTCTTAAGTATTTTCTCCAGAGCTGGTTCACTCCTCATTTTTCTTTTGAGCTGGTCTTTTGCATGGAAATACCTTATTTCTCCATCTATTTTGAAAGATAGCCTTGCTGGGTAAATTAATCTGGGTTGGAAATTATTTGTTCTTAGAGCTTTCAATACTTCACTTGAAGCTCTTTTGGTCTTTAAGGTTTGTGTTAAGAAGTCTGCTGTGATTCTCATTGGTTTACCTTTGTATGTGATTTTTTTGTTTTTTTTCTGGCTGCTTTTAAAATTCTGGGGCTTTTTGGGTGGATATGTGGTAATTTAATAAGGATATGCCTTGGTGAGCTTCTTTTATTATCATAATTGTTTGGTGTTCTATATCCATCATCTACTTGTATTTTAACCTCTTATATTTGGGAAATTTTCTTCTAGGATTTGTAAGCATGTTAGTAAATCCACCTATGCTATCTTCTAGTTTTTCTCAAACTTAGACTGGTCTTCTTATTGTCATCTACTAGTTGCTGGATAATCCTCTCTTGTTCTCTTATTTTCTTTGTGGCTTCTTTGAGTTCTTCATTGTAATTCACAATTTTGTCCTCAATATTAGACACTCTGTCTTCATATTGGTAGTTTCTGTAATTTATGCATTCTGTACAGTTTTTTTTAGTTCAAGTATTCTGTTATGTATTCCACATCTTTGTTGACTCTGTCATTCAAATGTTGAATGGTCTTGGTTAGCTCATCGAGTTTTTTACCTATTTCTCTGAAATTCACCATGGGTATATTGAGTACAATTGATGTGAACTTTGGGTTCATTTCCTTTGAGCTCATCTATGTTCTTCATCCCTTCTAGGAACTTTTCATAGAGTCCTACTACTTGGTATTTGTTTTCTTCTCCCTTTGTGACCCCTTGCTCTGCCTTGGGAGAATTAGATGAACCCAGGGATCTTCTGTTGCCTTGCTTCCCCTTCCTTGTAATGTGTATCTGTATTTCATATATATACACACCCCCTTTTACCCCTCCTTTTTTTTTGCTGAGGCAGTACTGCAGGTTGAGAACTAGAAAAGTGAGGAGAGTTTGTGGTTTACATGGAGATGTTTAGTAGGATAGTACCTCTTCATGCATAATTTTCAGCTTTGTATGTACAGTGCAAGTATTTACTTCTGTTATTTACTGTGATTTGGACTCTGTCCCTATGTTTTGCTGAAAGAATTACTTCTCGTTATAACATCATCAACAGATTCAATCATACAACACTTCTATATGACAGTCCTTACAGTTCACACTTCCCTCTTTTGTCTATCCTTTATGCGGACTATGACCTTTTATTATTTGTGACTGTTCTGCAATGAGGTAAGTGAAATGGAGGGAGGAGCATGGAGGGTGGTTGGATGAGGAGCATTGGACATTAAGGGGGAGGTTTGTAGGGGGATAGTGACAGATGAGAAGTTTGATGTAGGGTCTGATTCTATTGGAGTGCTTTTAGTTGAGTTGAAGAATTATACTGAGAGTTCTCAAAGGATATTTGTGGGGGCAAGGATGAGATGTAGGAGAAAGGAGACTTACTTTGTGATTGAGGGAAGCTGTGTGGTGGTCAGAACTTGCTAATAGGAAGGCCAATAGGCTAGGGAAGATATAGAAGAGCCAAAGGCTTAGGATGGAGGATCGAGGGTCAATACTAGAGAAGAAAGGAGTTTCTGTGGGGAGCTAAGTATGGGAAAATAAGAATTTGAGAGGAGGAGTTTACGTGTTTGGGAAAAGAATAAAGAAATATGGTAGTAGTATTGCTTTGGAGGTTTGAGGTGAAGAAGGTAGATAGGGAGCTGAAACAAGGGAGAGAACCTAGACACCTATTAAATCAGAGCCAGTGGGGAAAAATACACAAAAGTAAAATCCTAATAAACCTAAAAGAACATAGCATAACTTCACACTACTAGTTAAATCAAGAAACAAACAACTCAAACCTGTAAGATATCCAATGGGCACACAGATTAAATATTCCAGTGAGGCAGTGTATGCGATCCACACATAGCTCCTTTGCCAGAGAGTCTGAGTGCTCACACCCCAGTGACTCCTGAATCTTCTACTGCAATACTGAAGCTAACTCACACTCAAGGCTTCCTTCAGCCAGGTTGCAGGTGTTCTTGCAGAGTCTGGTCCAGCTCGAGTTCTTGGGTTAGGAACTTCTGCTGTACTTCTCCCTGGGTGTGACGGTGGAATTGGCAGATGATTCACTGGCCCAAAATTGTCCACCAAATCAGGAGTGTGCCTGTGCAATCAAATCAGCCATAGCAGTAACAAGCTAATCAGTTACAGTGGTATGTATTTGGGCAAGTTGAGAACATACCAGGAGGCCCAATTTTGGATCTCCCTTTAGCCTAGAGAAGAAATCTACAGTTGTATGGTAAGTATCGTAATAGCCCAGGTATTGGCCCACAGCTAATATGCCCTAAATGCAGTAGCTCTGTCTCCTTTTACGGTAAAAGAAAAAAAAAAGAGCATTCAACAGTAATTTTATAGAATCAATTATCTAAAGCCCAGAGAGTTTGGGACTGGGTGATGGGCTTTTTTGTTTTTTTAACAAGTCTTCTGCTATGTGGTATGGAGATGGGGAGATAGGATCCTAATGGTGGTAGAGTTATGTTACATATTTTGATGGGATAACAGGGAAAACTGGATACAGAATCCATAGTGAGAAATGAGGATGAGAAAGGATTCTACAGCTAACATAAATATTAGAGAAAAAGTTAAAAGGAGATGGATGAAGAAGGGGGAAAAGAAAAATAGAGGAAGGATAAGAAACAAGAAAAAGAAGTCAAATGAGAAGATATGGACAAAAGTAGAAGGAATAAAAGGGGAAAGGGAGGATTCCCATACCCTCTACAAACTATATTGGAAGAAAAGGGCAAAAAGAAGAGAAACACACATGCGCACTCACATTCACACACACTTTTAAAGGGGCAAATAATGGAATAAAAGTGGGGAGGGATAAACAGAAAGAGGAAAGCAGCAAAAATAAATAATAAATTAATAAATTAATAGGTAGAGTTTTCTATTGTTTTAGACTTGTAGCTCTTTTCCACAGCTGAGGAATAAGGAACACAAGACATGATTTTGCTCACACTGGAAGTCTAAGGTGATAGTCTGCCCCCCGAATGGTGCTGGATGCAGACATCCACATCCAGTGAGGACAGGGTACCAGTGTGACCTTCCTATGCCGTGTAACTTAGGCTGAACCTGGCCTCAGACCGCAAGACCTGGCTCCATGTTGACCAGCCCCAGCCCCTCAGCTGGACTCCCTCTGGCCTCCTCTTCAACTGCTGGCCATCTCCAGTGGCTGTCCTTCCGTCGTCCACTCTGGGGACTTGACAGTGTGGAGCATGGCTTGGAGCCAGGGGGCTGCTCTGGGACTCAGGTTCGAATGCTGAACCCTTCCCTATAACTGTGTCCCCTCCAGCTCTTGTTCTGCAATTGTGGCAGCAGGCTCTGGACCAAGGTCACTCGCCAACTAAACTGTTCGCTGTGGAAGGCCACGCTGGGAGCAGTACCCTGTGTTGTTTTCCTTGCAGGTTCCAACCGCTACGCAGTCTTCCAGATCCTTCCTTCTCAGTGGCTCTTTCCTCAGCTTTTATGTGACTCCTCCTCTAGTCAGCCATGTTGAATCCCCCACTCTCGACTTTTATGTTGTCCAACATCAGGTTTGGCTGGCACTTCTGCTGTCCCATACAGAGGGGAAACAACCTAGAGCCAGTTCTGAGTTGGCAGTGGCCCAGCCAAGGTGTGGAATCCACTGTTGTGGAGTTGGTTGGGGGCCAGCCCACTCATCCGAGCCCTCTCTCGAGGTGGCACCCAGTTATTGTGTTTTAATGCATCAGTGAGATTTTGAGGCAGTAAGACGTGCTTCATGTGACTTCTTTTTTCAGGTGCTTTCTTTCCTTCCATGTGGCTGAGGGTGGAGAGAAGTCTGTCTTTCTATGCTTGAAGGATTGAATCTGCTTATCAAAGCAAAGACTAGGGGCTGGGGATTTAGCTCAGCGGCCAAGCGCCTGCCTGGCAAGTGCAAGGTCGTGAGTTCGGTTCCCGGTACCGGAGAAAAACCAAAAAAAAAAAAAAAAAAAAGCAAAGACTGGTCCGGCTCTAGCTCCTTTGAATCTAAGTGTCCTGGCTTTTTGGCCACAGGCATGTAGGCTCAGGAGAGTTCCTTGGGTTCATTCTTTTTTTTTTTTTTTTTTTTCAGGAATTGAACTCAGGACCTTGCACCTGCCAGGCAGGCACTTGTGCCACTGAGTTATATCCCCAGCCCATTGATTGATAGGTCTGTTTTTTTTTTTTTTTTTTTTTTTTGTCTTTTCCCTGTATCCCTGACAGAGTACAGTCGCTTTGAATCGAAGATACATGACTTGCGAGAACAAATGATGAACAGCAGCATGAGTTCTGGGTCTGGGTCCCTCCGAACAAGTGAGAAGAGGTCCTTATATGTCAGGTAAGTTGCCCTTCTGAGTACTGGGCCTGGTGCTGGATGAAGGCCAGCCCAGCCCTTCTTGTTTAACTTGTGGCCTAAGGAGTGTGTATTCCCAGTACTAAAATAACACTTTGCACTGTGTGCTCAGGTTATATATTTTATGGTCAGTATCTCTTCCCTTTTGTGCATGGCTTCTTCCTTTTGCTCATGAATGACTCAGTATAGGAAAATTTCAGTTTGCTCTAATTGTAAAGATTGTTAGATGATTGTGGCTAGTCAGCCTTCAAAGAGCACACGAATGTTCAAAGTACAATACTTTGCCTGCAATCTGTGCTTTGAGAGGAAAACTTGCCCCCCATCCCCTTGCACATATGTATATTAGACATTAGGATTTGTATCTGAGCATATCATCACAAGGTTCTGGTACAGTACATTTTTGAGAGATCAAAGAACTGACAGGTTGGTGCATTCTGGGTGTTTCATTGTGTTTCCATCCCCCTTCACTGCTGGCTATACTGGTCTGCTGTGCTTGTGAATCATGGGATGGGGTGGTGTGTGTTCCCAAGGAAGGGAGGGGTGAAGGGAACAGATATATAACATTAAGCTATTGCTGCAGAAAGCAATTTGATGATGTGGTCAAAGGTGGAGTTTCTGATCTTTGTGCAGTATACTGTGAGGCCAGATGCAAACCTCTTGGGGTACTGAACTGAAGGAACACTATGAACTCCTCTTAGAATTAGGAATAGTTTCCTTCTTCCTGCCCTGGCTTCTTGGCAAAACTCCAGCAATCTGGTTGCAAGTCCATTGTATCGCGTTAAGGTCAAAACCCTTAGAGAAAGTGGTGGTAAGATTACTCCCCAGAGCCAGAAGTAGCTAGGTATTTTTAATGCTTAGGTGTGGAGTTGCTTCAAACTCTGTGGTTGGACTTTTTCTGGTGGCCTCTGATACCTGCTGGGGGCGGGGAGACTATATTTGCTAGTTGCCTGGCAACATGACGATCGTTCTGTCCTTGGGATGTGAGATGATGAAAGCTAACCGATGTCAATGCTAATTGCAGCTCTCAGGGAGCTTGCTTTTCTTTTTCCCCACTTGGTAGGTAGTCCCTGACCCTACTGCAGGGAGCAGAGCTGAGGGGGCCGTCCCTGAGCCTGAGCCCACTAGAAGCTCTGGACCGCTTTATAAAGTGAACCTTCAACTCTACTCCTTGTCCATGGAGAGCATTTGCCGTGCTCGCCTCCTGCTGTGAGGGGAGCAGAAGGCTGGAGTCTCCCTCCCTGGAAAGAAGAGCCTGTTTGCCGTCAATAAAGCCCTTGCTTCTGGGCTTGTTGGCGCAGACCTGCAATCCTAGCACTGGGGAGGCTGAGGCAGGAGGAGAGCCATTAGTTCAAGGTCAGCCTGGACTACATAGTGAGACCCTGTCTCAAAAAAACAAAACCA
>NW_004955475.1:10033166-10040803 GCF_000276665.1 Chinchilla lanigera
ATATATAAGCTCTTGTTGCTGGTCTGCAACCTAGACACTGGGCCACTGATGGGGGAAACAGAACTGTACTGTCACCTCCCCCCAGTGGGTAATACTTATGTGACTTGGTCAGGATTGTTCCGTTCCTGTGTTTCTAGCCCCCGCAGATGTGGCACTCCAGTGTGTGTGGGAAGCTGCTCTTTAGGCAAGACAGTTTCTTTCGAGAGCTTTATTTTTAGATCCCTCCTCCCTGCCTATCCTATGTTAGAGCTTTCCCTGCCTGGGCAAGCTGAGTACGGTATTGGCTCCCGATCTAGAACACCTTCTGTGGCCCAGGCAGGGAATACGGTCAAACTAACTCAGGGGAAGAGAGGAGAGACTATGACTCTGTTTCTAGTGAATCCTTTTATATAATCTGTCTGTAGTTACCCTTGTCTAGGTGACATCTGTATCCTCTGAGGAAAGCAGATACGATTTAGAATAGAAACTGTGACCTCTAGACTCAGGGGAAATGTTTTATGGCTGGTAGTGAGCTGAGGTCCTTTGCTAGGCTAACTCCTATACAGAGTCTGAGTTGCTCTCTTCCCTTCTGTTCCTGTTTTTAGCCTTTCACTCTATACTTGGTTGTTTTTCTTTTGCATGTGAACATATGTCAGTTTCTCCCATTCTTAAAAAGAAAAGAAAAAAACCCGTGATACTAAGAGCCGCTTAGACTGTTATCTTCTCCCTCTTCCTTTGCTCACCGCATCTGCCCAATTGTATACCAGGAAACACTAGTTCCTCAAGATGTTAATAAGTGTGTGAAAAATCAGTTCTCTGGTCACTGGGCAAATGCAGACTTAAACAGGAAAACGGAGTTCTTTACTGTGATTAATGTCCAAAAGGGACTGTCTGGGCAGTGTTTCCCCAAAAGATTTGAACCAAGGAGTCTTGTTTGGAGAAACCTGTCTTACATCCAGGCCAGGAGATGCTAGAGTCATCTCTAGGTACTTCTTCTACTTCTTCCAAAAACTTCTTCAGTGGCCTCGTGGGAAATAAGCACCACCATTTCAGCATGGTGGTGTGGTTTCCAGCAGCCCCGGAAGGCTCCAAAGGAGCAGAGGCCCAACTGTTGGTCAGGCAGGGGTCAGTGGTGACCTCTTGGTGATCAAATTCAGTGACTGGCTCACTGGTCCTCTGACATTGGTCTGACACCTTCACTACATCTCTTTCCACAAGTCACCTGCTTTCTTCTTTAAAGGCTTCCTGGCAGTCTTGCTGACCATGCCTGAATACCTTTCATTAGCTCTGCCCCCCAAAAGGCGATGTCATTTATTTTTACAGCTTCAGAGCCTGCCATTGTAAATGACAGCCCTGATCTCTGTACCAAACTCTAGACCGGCATATCAGAGACTTGCTGGACATGTGCATATATAAAGCTGCCCTCCCAGTGTTCAAATAAGCAGCATGTTCAAAATGCGCTTCCCTCCCCACCACCGCCCAGTCACTTTCCTTAAGTTAATGGCCTCACCCTATCACGTGGCAAAGGGATTAGGTTTGTTCTGTCAGCCAAGGCACATTTCAGCACAGCACAAGGGAGAAGGAGCTCATGAGGAAAACTGTCTGAAACGGAATGGACTACTTCCAGAATGAGTAAATGTGATCTTTTGTCACTGTCGAGGTTCAGAAGAGGCTCAGTGACTGCCTAAGTGTTACAGAGGGGCTGAAACTAAAGCAATGATCTGCTGGATCTGATCTGCTCAAGCTTTTGGCAGTTGTCTTCAGGTTAAAGGGGAACAAACATTTAGGGACAAACACCCAGTATATGTCACAGCCTTTGTTATTCTCTTTAGATGGCTTTTAATAGCCTTTTAATAATGCTCCAGAGTACACACTATGATTCTTGCTCTGCAGATGAGAAAACTGAGACCCCAATTAGACAGCTAAGAAGTTCCCATATTGGAATACTGACTGGGTTGCTCCGACGATGCAGTATGATTCTTTCAGCTCCTCCCAGCTAGCTGTTAGAAATTTGGTGGAGTGTAGCAAAAATGTATATCCCAAGCTCCTCTTCTAGTAATTTGGTTTCACCAGGTTCAGGGAAATGTATGTCTTTAACAAGTAACTAGGATGCTCCAATCTGACTGCTTGTGTGCCACAGTAGACATTAATTTCTGTATCATGAGAGCAACTAAACACGTTACTTCTTTTTTAATTTAATTTAATTTAATTTAATTTTATCTGTCTTTTTGAGACAGGGTCTCACTATACAGTTCAGGCTGGCCTTGAGCTCACTTTGTAGCCCAGGCTGGCCTCGAACTCACAATGATCCTCCTGCCTCAGCCTCCCAAGTGCTGGGATTACAAGAGTGTGCCACTGCGCCCGGCCTAACGTTACTTCTTTAATTCCTGGGTTGTGGAGAATTTGGGCACAGGGCAGGGGTAGATTCATGGTGGCAGCAGAAAAGATTGAGCAGCTCGTGGTTAAAATGAAGGCAACCTTTTCAGTTTGGGTTTCACCTCCAATTCTTTTAGCTGTTCTTTCCCCTCTGACATGTTTCTCCTCCCTTCCCTACTCTTGAGTATCTGTCACCCTCTGGAATGCACAGGTTTGCAGAGCTAATTTGAAGTAAATAATGCCTTCTTACAGCTGCACTGAGGCTAAGCGGGTAAAACCCTAGGGAGCTGCAGCTGTACTAACCATGGGGTAATGGTATTTCTGGAGCAAAAGCAAGAGGAAGAAGGAAAGATAAGTGTTGGGGAAATGGAACTTGGTTTAAAGCTTCAAAAGCTTTAAAGGTGGCGCACCTCTATAATCCCAGCACTGGGGAGGCTGAGGCAGGAGGATCACTGTGAGTTCGAGGCCAGCCCGGGCTACAAAGTGAGTTCAAGTCCAGCCTGAACTGCATAGCGAGACCTTGCCTCAAAAAACCAAAGAAGGAAGGAAGAAAAGATGGCAACAAAGAAAAAGTCTTCCCACCCTTCACCATACTAGAATCAGATCTTTTTTCTAATTTTTATTTTTATTAGTACAAGTTTGCAGTAGTAGTGATTACATTCATTATGGGCATTTGGTACATAGAATCACATCTTAAGTGCATCAGCAAGGTAAGCCAAGCCCCTCTGTCTGCTCAGCCTAGGACTTTTGCTCTGCAGATTAATTTACCCACTGGAGGCGACCACAGAAGCTACCAATCTTGAGTCTTTTGAGTCTCGGGCTCAAGGTTGGGATGATTAGGTGTATAACTCAGGTCATTTGCACGGGAAGGCAGTACAAAGATGCTGGTAGATTAGAGTGCCGTGAAAATTTTTGATTTTATTTCTCTATTTTGTGAATGAATGAATGAAGGAAGGAAGGATCTTGTCTCTAAAGGTTGCCTAGAGGCTCAGAGTACAGTTGTAGGCATAATAGCCTTTGCAAATCTGTGAGGCTAGGCTGGCTGTATCCTTTGCAACCCCAGGACAGTAGGCAGACAGTTGGGGAGTCCTAGCCTCCTGACTGGCCATCTGCTATTCCAGGCCTCTTCCCACTTTGGGAAGGAAATCATGTTGGGGCATCTGGAGTCTCGATTCAAGAAATATTGGCTTGGTCATCAAAGAAGGCTGGGGAGTCCTCCTTCCTGTCAACAGCAGACATTAACTGTGCAACTACTCTGTGCTTTGCCCAGGGTGGTGCTTGGTACAGTCTGACTTTGTCTTCTTCACTAATTAGCTTCAGTAGGTGATTAAGATGCCAACAAGGCAATATTGGCAAGCTTCACTATCTGACAGAATTTGGGGATGGTGGTAGTATGCATGTATGTATGTATTTTATTTTTTTATTTGCAGTACTAGGGAATTGAACCCGGGGCCTCACGCATGCTAGGCAAGTCTCTACCACTGATGTACAACACCAACCACAATAATATGTATTTTAACAGCAACAAAATGTATGTAAGTGTTCAGGACTACCAGAGGGCAGGACAGTTTCCGAAATTAGTGACTTCTGGGACTGTCTCATCCCAAATACCAGTCCTTGGCTTGTTTTCATAATGCTTCAGCTCATCCTATCACCTACAGGTTCTGATAATCGTTATGGATTGACTGGTCCTTGAATGTCTCTCCAACTTCATAGTTGCCCTCTAAGGCATGAAACTCTGAGACAGACTAAGGAGCAGGTGCCCTTGTCTGCTCTCCCTGCACCCCGCAAGGTGCACTGGGGAGGCGTGGCTCGCTGGCCTCTCTTCTCTTGGGATGACCCACCCTGTGTCTACCTGAGCACTCAGATTTGGGATTTTAGGCTACTCTTCGAAGGCTGTTGGAAATTCTAACTTTCCTACCAAGGTCAAGGCTTTATGGCTTTCCATGCCACAGCAGGCAAGGAATGGGCTTCTCAGTCTGCAAATAATACGTGCCTTTGAGCCAGTACTTTCTGACCAGAGGAAGAAAGTGGTACCCGCTATCCCCCCTTTTCTTAGGGCACACTGTGAGACTGATAACGGGGAGGGCATTCTGTTCAGTAGTTTGGTCTCATCTGCCACTCACAAGCATTCCGAACCTCATGTGGAGCACTGGACTTGGTCTCGGTCCCCTAAAGGCTTCTATGTTGTCGATGTACGAAGGTTCAAAACACCGTGTGAGGATTAAATTGAAATAAGTCAAAAATATAAAGAAGGGCTCTTGCCAAACATATGGTATAACTTTGGAAGAAGGAACTGTGGATGGGCAGGTCACAGAGCAGAAGAGACTTGAGCTGGGTCTCAGAGGAGTTGCTGAGGGAGGTGAGGGGACTGACAGAGTGGAAGCTCAGCATCTGTGAGCTGTACAGATGGTCTGCAGTGCAGGCAGGGAGGTGGCACGTTATGAGGTGAGTTTAGCCGGAAGCAGCCCTTTTGCCTTTGAGGTTATTAGCGTTAAAATATTCTTGTTTGCTTTGTATGGAGAAGAAACCTGCCTGGCCAGTTTCTTCAGTAATTGCCATTTTTGTTGCATTCCAGTTTGTTAATACAACATGGTGCCTGTGCCAGGTGCTTATGATTGCCCCGGCCTTTCAGACCCAAACCCCACCATTTAGGATCTGAACTACAAAGGCTTTGCCGGGTAATCTATTTATTTAGAGCCAATTCCATTCTTGCTTTCCTATCCAGCAGAGAGGACCCAGCTGAAAGGAAGATTGGCAGAGTCCCCCAGAGCACCATGAGCATTCTCCCAGTGAGTGGGTGTGCGCGTCTCACAGGGGACATTTGAAATGTTCTCTTAGGCAACACAGCTTTTAGGACCTTCGGGAACACCTTCTCCTTAGGAGGCAGGAAGTGACCTTGAAAGCTGGAGTGCTGAAGACTGCTGCGGGGAGGTGCTGAGACTCCAGTCCACACACCTGGGCAAGCTGCTTCCACTCCTCAGGGTGGCGTGGTTCTGGAGGGCTTCTTTGTTGCCTGTTGTCACTTTTGTTTTCCCTGGGCCTCGCTCTTTATCCTGCTCTTAAAAGAACACATTTTTCTGGTCTGGCCTAGATGTTTAAAAAGTTACAGGAATACCCAGAAACCACCAAAATGTGGTTCTCCCTTGCTTCTTAGAGGCGCCTGGCCAAAACTGAGGAGAAATGTGTTCAGGGTCATCTTCCATGTACACGGAGCACTGTAGCAATGGTGTGGGAGAAGTAATATTTCCATAAGCGGTGTCCTCTGCCAATCTCACCAGTCACTCATTCAGAGGCTTCCATTATATTCTTTTTATCTAGACCCAGAAAAATGAGTTTTTGAGGTTTCTAGTCATCCAACACACCCTCTTGTAAGATAAGCTCACATGTAGCACAGAGACGCACACAGGGTGACAGATTGGTTAATTTCGGCCTTTCTTTAGGTGTGTGAACACAAGTAAGTTTGCTTTTTTAATGCTTACTTTCCTTTTGAGTCGGAGGTTACAATGGTTGGTTGCTGTGTCATGCGGGCCTTGCCTGTGTAGGCTTTCACTTTTGGGACAGTGGGTCAGTCTGGCTTGAAGGAGGCAGTATTTACCTTGACTTTCTTAGAGACGCCCAGAAGACAGAGCGGAGGGGAGGAAATATCGGCGACCTGGAGAAATGAGCTCCTCCTCCCTTCCACTAAGGCCTAATGAGAGGCGTCCTGTCACTTCCTCAGGACACCAGGCTATTCCTGACAGAGACCACCGCTGATAAATGGCCACAGTTTAGCATGCTTCTTAAAGATCTTAAGAAAATAGTTGACAGATTTTAAAAATTTAATAAGGTCTAATTTACATACCTTTTCTGATTACATGAAATACGTGGCAGGTAAGAGACTGTTTGACTTTTAACACTCTGGACTCTTCTCTTTCATCAGGTTCATTCCTACATGAAAGTTTAGCCGAGCAATAAAAATATTCCAGGCAATGAAGTAGATCACACAAGGCCTACTAAGTGAACGTCACACTCCTCAGCTGGACGGCCAGGCTGTCTGCAATTAGGCCCCATCCTGCCACTTGTCACAGCCCAGCCACAGGTGGATGTGCTGATGACCTCTGAGGGTGCCCTGTACTTTTTCCCTCCAGGCTTTTGCTTACTCTGTTCGCCCTAGAAGGATCTCTCCCTACCTCGTTCCCCCTAGAAGGATCTCTCCCTACCTCGTTCCCCCTAGAAGGATCTCTCCCTACCTCTGTTCCCCATAGAAGGATCTCTCCCTACCTCTACTTTTGGAATCCCAACCCCTCATTAAGGCCCAATTCGAAATGCAGATCTTCTTGAACCTTCCCCGAACCAGATGTAATCTTGCTCCCTGTGAGTGCCGTCGGGCCTACGTGTAACCTCCTTTCACGCCTCTCACTATGACACGCTCAGCTTACTGTATGTAACCTGTGGCAGCCACCAAGCTCCGCCAGGTCAGGGACTTATTCTGCTTTTGTATTTCCCGTGTATCTAACACAGTGCCCCACACAAAGATCACTCAGTGAGTATTGAAAAAAATGGAAAAGTGCTATTTGCTAGACATAGCCAAGTGGAGAATTAGCGTTTTTAAATACGCATGACTATGACTAAGACCTTATGAAATTTTCCGAGATTCAAAACCCCAGTCTGAGAGTTGCCCATCATGCAACTCTACATGAGGCCCTGTGCAATCTGGGACTGGCTTTCATTATCTTTGAGGAAGTTTTCCAGCTTTTAGTACAGTGGGCAAAGACACAGAGTGGATTTAGAGAAAATCCACATCATGGGTTTGGAAAACAGATCAAAATCGTGACAAAGGAAGGAATTGTGAAGGAATTGGAAATCTTTGGCCCAGTAGAGAAGACCTAGGAAAGGCTGGGACTCAGGATAATGCAACATCTGGCAAGAAACTAGGAGAATATCTGAAGAATTTTCTTTATTAGACAGGAAGTTGGACAAAGTGACCTCTGAAGCTCCAATTTTCAGCAGAGTTCTTTGCCTATTATGATTGATAGAAAAGGAAATTCTTAATTCAGCTTTTTCATTCACTACTGAGAATATTACAGTTCAGAATTTCAAATTCAAATATTATGCTTCTACGTCTTCAACAAAGTCATAGGTAGAAAAAAGCGTTCTCTATCCTGTTGCTCAATATTCCTTGTTCATTCATGTTTCATAAATTCGTTAAACAAAATCCAGATGGGTGCAGGTACCATTTTCTGTGGGGAAATTGGAGCTATACAACTTCCTTTTTTTTTTTTTTTTTTTTTTTTTTTTTT